>NW_022261978.1:5476098-5589324 GCF_002021735.2 Oncorhynchus kisutch | reverse complement strand
ACAGCGAGAGACAGAGAGAAAGAGAGTGGGCGGAGTAGAGAGAGAGAGAGAGAGAGAGAGAGAGAGACAGAGGAGAGAGAGAGAGAGAGAAGAGAGAGAGAGAGAGACAGCGAGAGGAGAGAGAGAGAGTGGAGAGATGACAGAGAGAGAGAGAGAGAGAGAGGCGAGTGAGAGAGAGAGAGAGAGAGAGAGAGAGATGGGCTTAACATAGACTAAACAGAAATAGACATGCTCAGTAAACATGTGTACTGCCCGTGGGGTAGTGATGACTGCATATAGTTTCAGACGTATCTCACCACTAGTAGAGACTCAGGATCTTGGGACTTGCCTTTGCATTAAGGTTGTCATCCAGCAGCACGTTATTGGGCTTCAGGTCGCGATGCAGAAGTGGCTGAGGAAGGTTGTGAAGGAAGTTAATTCCCAGAGCGATCTGGTGGGCCAGGCGGAAGGCCAGGGGCCAGGGTGGGGGGCCAAGAGAGGCTGGCCTGGAGGGTGGCCAGGGAGCCTATGTTCATTAACTCCATCACAATACCCAGCTGGGTGGAGAGGCCTCTACCTGGAGAGGGAGGGCACCCCTGGTACACCCCCAGAATCCTCACCACATGGGGGCTCCCTCCCTTCTGCATATTCTTTACCTCCTTAAGCAGGGACGTGCTAGAGCTGGAATGAGGTGTGTGTGTGTTTGTGGGGGGGGGGATAAAGACAGGGATATAGTCCATGAGCCAAGCCAACAAGTTATTTATCACATACTGCACACCCTTTAGAGTCACAGCTATCCATCAGACTCATTTTTGGGAAAGGTTCAGGTCAACATAACTTTAGGTTAAATATTAGAATTAACTTTATAAATTGCATTAAAGAAGAAACATACATTTGAACTTTGTTTGACGAGTGGTTCTGAAAGGTCATGAAATGACCTTTCTAATGATATATAACATAACCCACTTTGAAAGGACCAGCTACAACTATTGTTTAAAAATCAGCCATATTGTGCCATTGACGTTAGACTGTTGGAAGTTTAGCCATAGAATTCCACGAAGAAGGGACGCTATGTTTGTGGATTGTACACTTTGTTGATAGAGGCACCACATGTCACACACACAGCTAGAACATGGTTTTAAAAAAGATTTGTAGATACAGGGCCATCACAGGATGGACACAATAACCCGACAGATATATGGCCGCCAAACAACTCAATGAGGTCTTATTGGATTCCGTCGCAGTGGGGTGTGTGTGTGTGGGGGATGGGAGGATAACACAGGCGCCGTTTGATGGTGAGGTATTTCAGATCGAGAGAACAAAAGGACTTGACTTCTTGTACGTTACTACGGTGACTTAATCATGAAACAAACACCTCCTATTCTTTTTCCCCAGAGGGTTCTTTCTTCCTGTCTGTATGATGGACGGAGAACCCCGCTGGCTGAATGGACAGGGACGGTATATCCGGAGAGAGTAAAACAGTCCCTGATATCTTTCTGTACCCCAGGGGGGGAAATACTGTACCCTAACCGTAACCTTATTTTTAAGAGTGTAGGTTCACCCCTTCCACATATTCTAGACTGACCCTTCAGCCCCTGCATCTACAGATGTTTTTAAAAGCCTGTTCTAGCTGTCTGTGTGAAATGCGGTGCCTCTACCACCACAGTTACAATACAAAGCATAGCTTCTTCTCTTCGTGGAATGTCAATGCTGCCATTTTCCCAATGTTTAATAGTTGTAGCTGGTATTTTCAAGTAGGTTATATTACATATAAGTTGAAAGGTCATTTCATGATCTTTTAGAACTACTTGTATGATGAGGGTTTTCTTGTTAAAGCAATTTATACAGGTCATTCTGATGTGTACCCTAGAGGTCAAAGGTAACATTTCTTTTGACCTGAACATTCTGAAAATGTGTCTGACGGATAGCTGTGAATGTTAGCTTTCCAACGAAGAGGGAATACGTGATCAGTAACTTCTTGTATGCTGGCATGGTTTGTCATAGGGTAAAATCCCGATGGGAAAATGGATGGATGGATGAATAAAAGAGTGATAACACAGAGAAAAGCTCCCATTGCTAAACTGCTGTCACACATTTTCAAACTTGAGGGAATTAGACCTTCAACAAAAATCTCAGAGACATCGTCACCCCAAGTGAGCCAGTCCGACCCCCCTGGCTCATGAACTAGAGCAGGGGTGTCAAACTCATTCCATGGAGGGCCTAGTGTCTGCAGTTTTTTTGTCCTTTCAATTAAGACCTAGACCACCAGGTGTGGGGAGTGCTTTACTAATTAGTGACCTTAATTGATCAATCAAGTACAAGGGAGGAGGGAAAACCCGCAGACCCTCGGCCCTCTGTGGAATGAGTTTGACACATGGACTAGAACCTTAACAAACCTTTACTTCCCCCAGTGGTACCTTGACATAAATACATTTGACCTAAGAGCAACAAAAACAACAACATTTTTTTTTAAAGACTGTAGGGGCAGCACTTTAAACCAGAAATAAATGACAGACTGCACTTTAAACCAGAAATAAATGACAGACTGCACCTTTAATCAAAATGGTTGACATCATTAAACGTATAAACTACCGTTCAACAGTTTGGCGTCACTTAGAAATGTCCTTGTTTTTGAAAGAACAGCATATTTTTTGTCAGTTAAAATAACATCAAATTGATCAGAAATACAGTGCAGACATTGTTAATGTTGTAAATGCCTAATCGAACCCACAAATGCTGATGCTCCAGATACTCAACTAGTCTAAAGAAGGCCAGTTTTATTGCTTCTTTAATCAGAACAACAGTTTTCAGCTGTGCTAACATAATTGCAAAAGGGTTTTCTAATGATCAATTAGCCTTTTAAAATGATCAACTTGGATTAGCTAACACAAGGTGCCATTGGAACACAGGAGTGATGGTTGCTGATAATGGGCCTCTGTACGCCTCTGTAGATATTCCATAAAAAATCTGCTGTTTCCAGCTACAATAGTAATTTACAACATTAACAATGTCTACACTGTATTTCTGATCAATTTGAGGGTATTTTAATGGACAAAAAAAATGTGCTGTTCTTTCAAAAACAAGGACATTTCTAAGTGACCCCAAACATTTGAACGGTAGTAGTATATCTATATATTTATTTTAAATGTAATGCAGTTCAATTCGTTTTTTTTCTTCATATTGGCCAGGGCCCTTATTTAGAGATTGTGACTGGAGCAAACAGAATGAACATATTGTCTTATGCACGGCTGTGGGATGGTCATATTTACCCATCATCATAATGCAGCAACTTGATGGCCACATCGAACCTCCACTTTATATGCCTGGCCTTGTGGATCTGTCCGAATCCCCCTCCACCAATCACTTCCCAGTCCTGCAGGCTGTCATTACCGATCAGGTCCAGTGCCGGGCTGCTGGGCAGCGGCAGCGCCATCTTTCATTTAAAAAAATTGGCCAAATTAGTTTATATATATATATATATTGCACTAAACAATTCAACTCTGTGTTGGGATTCACATGTCAATAACCTGTGAAATGAACCTTTCGCTTTACGTCAGTATCATGTCCTAAAGGTCGTGTTCCCCTGCTCAGCGGTTGCATTCATCAACCAATGGGTGAGTGGCATATCATCAGCTGTGCCGTTGGGCACCAGACTGCTATAACATATGATGTGGTTGGGTGATATATAAAATAGCTATCCAGCCGTTGTGAGATCTGGCAGGTGTCAGTAATGTCTGACCAATGGAACATGACCTTAATTCTTTTAAAACGCAGTCATTTAATATCAAATCAAATCTACATGTATTTGTCACATACACATGGTTAGCAGATGTTAATGTGAGTGTAGCGAAATGCTTGTGCTTCAATTTCACAACAACTACCTTATACACACAAGTTTAAAGGGATAAAGAATATGTACATAAAGATATATGAATGAGTGATGGTACAGAACGACATAGGCAAGATGCAGTAGAGGGTATAGAGTACAGTATATACATATGAGATGAGTAATGTAGGGTATGTAAACATTAGTGGAATTGTTTAAAGTGGCTAGTGATAAATTTATTACATACATTTTTCCATTATTAAAGTGGCTAGAGTTGACCAATATATATATATATCATATTGGGTGGGGGGGTTCTGAATGAATGTAAATTTAGAAAATGCAAAAAGAAAGTTGTTTTAGACCGGCAAACTGTGGAAAGAGAGACATTATACAGCTGGTGGGAGTTGTAGTTCATGTTTGTAGTTCTAAATAAACGGATGTAACTTTTCGGCTTCGCGCTTCTTCTTGGCAGTCAAATACAGTTTCGAAACCCAGAGGTGCAAGACGAGACTTCCAGGAAAGATTGCGATACACACCAAACAGACCAGCCCGGGGTTTCAGAAGTCAATTAGAGAAGTGAAAGATTCTTCCGAAGTTGTTAACTTTCTCGAAATCTAAAGGCACAAGCTAGATTGGAGCCAATGTCTTAAATAGTTGAACATGGTATTACTCCAACCTCTGAAAGTAAAAACTGACACGTTTTCATTTTCGAAAAAACGTTATATTGTAGTCCTGCCTTTGATTTGACGGTCCGCACATGCGCAGTTCGCGTTAGAACAGATGACGTCATCAGTTTGAATAGCTTCATACTGTATGGTCTTTGTCAAATACTTTGAAAACCGGCAAATAAAAGTAAATTCACCCGGAAACACTTACACGTTTTAATATTTATCTTAGTATGATCGCGTTGTCATGTCTTTGTCAATGCAAACTTTTAGACGAATTTTTAGCGTACAAAATAAAAATACGGAAGTTACATTTCAGGATCTGACAGTTTCTTCGACGAAATAATGGAAATGTTATTCAATAGAAAATGTTATTAGCGATCATTATGAAACAACCACGTACCTGCATTTGGTGTGATTTTTTGAAACTTGGTCAATCGTGTGCAACTAGATGTAGGCGTATTGGTTCAGTTTAGCGAAGCATGAATTACTGATAGTTTATTGAAAAAGAGTCTGGCTGCTCTGTGTCTTGGAGTAGAGGGGATTTCCACTCTTATGCCATTTGCTACCACGTCATTTCTGGTGAAATATAATTCTTGCAGGATTTACTGATTCTGTTACACATAAAGGCAACAACAATAACAACATTTGTAGTGACCTGATATTAGCCTTTTGGTGTTGGGTGGACAGTCCCTGGGTTCGTGCCCCAGTTGGGGCTCACTATTTTTGTGTACATAAATTATTCTTTGATCGTGTATATTTGGTTGATCTAGACATGCACAGTGCTTAATTTGAGCCGGATCCGGTACATCTACCTGAGAAAGAAAATCACTGTTTGTAATGTAAAAATTATAATGAAAGCAACCAGAGTTCATTTGAGTTATGCACTCAATACCTAATTCTGCTGCCCCCTAAAAAAAAAAGTTGTTGTAAAACGTAGATTTTCAGTCCGCGCCTGATATTCTTAGAATTCATTCGTGTTGGTCCGGTCCGGTTTTATGGTCTGCGGTGCGAGAGAGACGCGCGCCTGTATTTCAGAACTAGAATGAGATTCACTCGATCTATGATCTCGCTCCCTCTCTCTGCTCTAATTGACACGCAACTCTCATCTCTTAACGGTTGCACTTCATAATTTATACACTTATAGAATCATACCGCGGGAAAGTGCTGAAGGAGCAGCACCCCTGATTAATTTAAATGCATTTGCCGAAGTTATAAAATTACTGCTGTCTGTTCAGAAAGAAATTCAATTATACTGAATACAACACCAGGAGTAGGTCTATTATTTAGCCACAGAGGAACAATAGCTTCTTTAAGCAATAGACTAGCTGTGGATTGTGTTTGTGTAGCCCAATCATAAGGTATATAGACCTAACCCAGGAACGCACGGCAAATCTGTCAGTGAACAGCATGCAGCCAGATCAAACCTTTCCCAATATTTCAAATAGGCTACACTCGCAGGAAAACACAGGTTGGAAAGCAAATGTCTCCTGCTTAAAATAGAAGACTGTAATCTGTCTGTAGGCTAACAAAATATTGTATAAACTTCCAAGTAGACCTAATGAGCAAACATTGTTTTGCAAAGTAATACAAAAGAGATAGACTTTTGGCAAGAGAATATTGGCCATCGCCAATGAGTGAGCTGTGGATCATTGGGTGAGTCAGTGAAAGTGGAAAGCTTTTCTAGCTCAGGAGGTTGGTGGCACCTTAAATTGTGGAGGACAGGCTTGTGTTAATGGCTGGAGCGGAATCAGTGGAACGGTATCAAACACATGGTTTCCATGGTTTCCATGTGTTTGATGCCATTCCATTGACTCCGTTCCAGCCATTATTATGAGCCGTCCTCCCCTCAGCAGCCTCCACTGTTTTCTAGGACTATAACTTCCTCCTCATATTGTACAATATGTCACACCTAGGCCCAGGTTATTGATATATTCAAGACAAGTGTTTTTGTATTGATCTCAGTTTGCCAGTGTCAAAGTAGCCTGTCATTTAGATCATTTGTGCAGAATTTAAAAATATTCTGCTCGTCTCCAGTTATACAAAATTAGGTAGAATTGCATGAAATGTGTTTATAAAAGGCAATTCTTCCCGGACCCAAGTAAAAATAAAACCACAAGAGCAACTTCTGTAAGTGTCTCTACTCTAATTCTCTATGTCTCTACTCTAATGCTCTATGCCTCTACTCTAATACTCTATGTCTCTACTCTAATACTCTATGTCTCTACTCTAATACTCTATGTCTCTACTCTAATGCTCTATGCCTCTACTCTAATGCTCTATGTCTCTACTCTATGTCTCTACTCTAATGCTCTATGTCTCTACTCTAATGCTCTATGCCTCTACTCTAATGCTCTATGCCTCTGCTCTATGCCTCTACTCTAATGCTCTATGCCTCTACTCTAATGCTCTATGTCTCTACTCTATGTCTCTACTCTAATGCTCTATGTCTCTACTCTAATGCTCTATGTCTCTACTCTAATGCTCTATGTCTCTACTCTAATGCTCTATGTCTCTACTCTAATGCTCTATGTCTCTACTCTAATGCTCTATGTCTCTACTCTAATGCTCTATGCCTCTACTCTAATGCTCTGTCTCTACTCTAATGCTCTATGTCTCTACTCTAATGCTCTATGTCTCTACTCTAATGCTCTATGTCTCTACTCTAATAATCTATGTCTCTACTCTAATGCTCTATGCCTCTACTCTAATGCTCTATGCCTCTACTCTAATGCTCTATGTCTCTACTCTAATGCTCTATGCCTCTACTCTAATGCTCTATGTCTCTACTCTAATGCTCTATGCCTCTACTCTAATGCTCTATGCCTCTACTCTAATGCTCTATGTCTCTACTCTAATACTCTATGTCTCTACTCTAATGCTCTATGCCTCTACTCTAATGCTCTATGTCTCTACTCTAATGCTCTATGCCTCTACTCTAATGCTCTATGTCTCTACTCTATGTCTCTACTCTAATGCTCTATGCCTCTACTCTAATGCTCTATGTCTCTACTCTAATGCTCTATGCCTCTACTCTAATGCTCTGTGCCTCTACTCTAATGCTCTATGTCTCTACTCTATGTCTCTACTCTAATACTCTATGCCTCTACTCTAATACTCTATGCCTCTACTCTAATGCTCTATGTCTCTACTCTAATGCTATGATGTGCATGCGATGCTTTACAGTTTTTCTCAGTCGCTTTGGTGCATTTCTTGACCTGCAAGAAATGGCTGCAATGGATGCAGCATGTGAGGACATCACAGTAGATGTCTGCAGAGGATGGATAAGGCATTCCAAAAGATTCTTTCCACGTTGCATTGGAAGGGAAAATATCCGGTGTGATGTGGATGAGAATATGTGGGCCGACAGACAGGAACGTCTGGATGTGTAGAGACATCACAACAGTGCTGCGGGCAGAGTTGTGCCTTAGGGGTGGTTTCCTGTGTTTCTTTCTAATTTGTTTTTTTTTCCTTTGTGCCCCTTGGGTTGTCCAGTCTCTTTCAATCAATAACCCACATACAGTAATATGTAAATAGTACTGTTGAAATTGATATATGCCATAGAAGTGCAGCCGTGTGCATTTTCAATACAGTAACTGTCATCCAAACTGTAGCCTAAGTTTACATCAGGTAATACTGTCAAAGTACACAGTTACATTGACAACATGCCTAAACATTTTGACGACCTTGTTCGTGAACAATGACTCAATGACTTATCATTCTGATGACACTGACATGATCATTGGCATGGATATTTACTTTTGAGAGATGTACTAAGGATTTTTAGTGACTGACTAGCTTTAGAAACATATCTATTGTATATTGCAGTTTGTACAAATTGTTCTGAGAAATGCACTTATTATGTTGCACATGTTAGGGATGATGTGAAAATGCACTAAAGCGACTGAGAAAAACTGTATTATAAAGAAAGAAATATATGAATCTGTTCCGGTACCTCAGAGCCTCTCAGGTCATTTGTTTGTTCTGGCACCTCCCCATTTACAACTTAAACACTGGTCATGTTGCTGTTATTTGTAAGGATTTTACAGGGTAGGATGAAGGTCTTTCATTGGCCTGGACATAACTACTGTCACACAATATCTGAATACTTGGTCAGATGAAATCAGGGAAAGAGATTTCTGGATGAATCTCTATTTTAATCCCTTTATGAGTAACAGGTTCAGACCCATATCAGGACTGACTTCACAGAAGTACCGTAGGTTAACACTGGTGATGAATATGAAAATAATCAATATGTTCTCTGTTTCTTATCTCTTTATTGGGCTTTTATTCACTTCCAAATGATTCATAATTAAAGTTTGATAATTGCATCAAGATACATGATCCATCACCAAAGTCCTTCCATCTACATGCATCAGAATAGTTCAGTTGAGTGTTTTTGACCTATGAAGGGGCCTGGCAGAAATGGATAGAGGCAATCAAGGTGTGGAAATGTTCACATACTGTATGTTTTCAAAGAGTAAGGTGGAACTACAGTACAACTGTAATACAGGTCCTAATGGCTGTCCTAGGATCAGATTACGTGACTAAATACTAACCAAACCATTAAAGAGTAAGGTGGAACTACAGTGTAGCTTTAATACAGGTCCTAATGGCTGTGCTAGGATCAGATTATCCTGACTAAATACTAACCAAACCATTACAGAACTAAATCACATCAGATATATATATATTTGTACCTTGTCAGCTCAGGGGTTTGAACTTGCAACCTTCCAGTTACTAGTCCAACGCTCTAACCACTAGGCTACCTTCAGATATATAGAGTTACTAGTCCAACGCTCTAACCACTAGGCTACTTTCAGATATATAGGGGCCAATATGGAATGTAGTATGTGGCTTTATGATGAGTCACTCACCCACTGTAGGTCTCTGAAACACAGGAGTACTCTGTCCAGCTCTGACCAGCTCCTCTTTGTAGGAAGTCAGCACTTGTCTCTGGACTCTAGCTCCCATGATCCTTTGCTGATACTCCTCTGGGTTCTCCCCCAGTGGGACTGGCTGGTGAGGAAGGAAATGTAGTTATTGGAGTTTTGTTCTGTTATGTAACATTCTCCACGGTGGAGTTTGGCCTGAGCAAGGCACTACAACAGGATATTTAGTGATTTCTCAATCTTTAGTATTGTTTAATATGAGGAAATAAGGAAGTCAAGGAAAGTTCAGAACTTACTCAGACACACGTCCATCTCAGCTCAGCCGGGGAAAAGGAGACTCTCACAACTAGTAATGTTATCACTCCACCCTGAGGACGTTATGGAAAACACTATTACTGAATGAGGACTGTGGTGTGGTGTTTCAGGGTGTGTGTGTGTGTATGTGTGTATGTGTGTGTGTAAAGCCATGCAGCAAGTCAACTAAACACTCACCTAATATTCCTATAGCTGTGTGCTCCAGTCCTTCTCTCTATCAGGTGAACCATCACATGTAGTCTACACACATCCTAGACTCTATCAGGTGAACCAACACATGTAGTCTACACACATCCTCTATCAGGTGAACCATCACATGTAGTCTATACACATCCTCTATCAGGTGAACCATCACATGTAGACTACACACCTCCTAGACTCTATCAGGTGAACCATCACATGTAGTCTACACACATCCTAGACTGGTGCCATAGTAAGTATGTGAGGTCACCCTCCCTCCCTTCTGGGTCTCTTACCTCAAAGAATCTAAACTTTGTATTATCTCAAATTACCTTGTGCCAGTTGTCGAGACAACACCAGGTAAACACCTGTAAGGACACGCCCCTCTAATGCCCCAGAATGATATTAATAGACCATGTGACTACAGATCTAACAGAATGATATTAATAGACCATGTGACTACAGATCTAACAGAATGATATTAATAGACCATGTGACTACAGATCTAACAGAATTATATTAATAGACCATGTGACTACAGATCTCTAACAGAATGATATTAATATACCATGTGACTACAGATCTCTAACAGAATGATATTAATAGACCATGTGACTACAGATCTAACAGAATTATATTAATAGACCATGTGACTACAGATCTCTAACAGAATGATATTAATATACCATGTGACTACAGATCTCTAACAGAATGATATTAATAGACCATGTGACTACAGATCTCTAACAGAATGATATTAATAGACCATGTGACTACAGATCTCTAACAGAATGATATTAATAGACCATGTGACTACAGATCTCTAACAGAATGATATTAATAGACCATGTGACTACAGATCTAACAGAATTATATTAATAGACCATGTGACTACAGATCTCTCTAACAGAATGATATTAATAGACCATGTGACTACAGATCTCTCTAACAGAATGATATTAATAGACCATGTGACTACAGATCTCTCTAACAGAATGATATTAATAGACCATGTGACTACAGATCTCTCTAACAGAATGATATTAATAGACCATGTGACTACAGATCTAACAGAATGATATTAATAGACCATGTGACTACAGATCTAACAGAATGATATTAATAGACCATGTGACTACAGATCTCTCTAACAGAATGATATTAATAGACCATGTGACTACAGATCTCTCTAACAGAATGATATTAATAGACCATGTGACTACAGATCTAACAGAATGATATTAATAGACCATGTGACTACAGATCTCTAACAGAATGATATTAATAGACCATGTGACTACAGATCTCTCTAACAGAATGATATTAATAGACCATGTGACTACAGATCTCTAACAGAATGATATTAATAGACCATGTGACTACAGATCTCTCTAACAGAATGATATTAATAGACCATGTGACTACAGATCTCTAACAGAAAGATATTAATAGACCATGTGACTACAGATCTCTCTAACAGAATGATATTAATAGACCATGTGACTACAGATCTCTCTAACAGAATGATATTAATAGACCATGTGACTACAGATCTCTCTAACAGAAAGATATTAATAGACCATGTGACTACAGATCTCTCTAACAGAATGATATTAATAGACCATGTGACTACAGATCTAACAGAATGATATTAATAGACCATGTGACTACAGATCTCTCTAACAGAATGATATTAATAGACCATGTGACTACAGATCTCTCTAACAGAATGATATTAATAGACCATGTGACTACAGATCTCTCTAACAGAATGATATTAATAGACCATGTGACTACAGATCTCTCTAACAGAATGATATTAATAGACCATGTGACTACAGATCTCTCTAACAGAATGATATTAATAGACCATGTGACTACAGATCTCTCTAACAGAATGATATTAATAGACCATGTGACTACAGATCTCTCTAACAGAATGATATTAATAGACCATGTGACTACAGATCTCTCTAACAGAAAGATATTAATAGACCATGTGACTACAGATCTCTCTAACAGAATGATATTAATAGACCATGTGACTACAGATCTAACAGAATGATATTAATAGACCATGTGACTACAGATCTCTCTAACAGAATGATATTAATAGACCATGTGACTACAGATCTCTCTAACAGAATGATATTAATAGACCATGTGACTACAGATCTCTCTAACAGAATGATATTAATAGACCATGTGACTACAGATCTCTCTAACAGAATGATATTAATAGACCATGTGACTACAGATCTCTCTAACAGAATGATATTAATAGACCATGTGACTACAGATCTCTCTAACAGAATGATATTAATAGACCATGTGACTACAGGTCTCTCTAACAGAATGATATTAATAGACCATGTGACTACAGGTCTCTCTAACAGAATGATATTAATAGACCATGTGACTACAGATCTCTCTAACAGAATGATATTAATAGACCATGTGACTACAGATCTCTCTAACAGAATGATATTAATAGACCATGTGACTACAGATCTATCTAACAGAATGATATTAATAGACCATGTGACTACAGATCTCTCTAACAAATACAAGAGGAAATAGTGAGTACATGAGAAAAGCAATGGTTTGTATCTTTCACTAAGCAGTAGTAAACTATGAATGGGGGTGGTGCCTCTCATCTTGGTTTCAGGTCAGGGAAAATGAAACTTAAATCCTCACCATCACAACATCATCAACTGAGGCAGCAGAGACAGACAGGACAAAGTAACAGGTAGGTGTTGAATGGTTTAGTTTTCTGAAAAATCTATTTGAATCACGGATACCTGAACAATGTGTATGATAGGATACACGTTAACGTCCCAAGTACTGCTACATACTTCCATAATTTTTTTAAAAATGGTACCAGTTACTTCAGATGAGTCCCGTCACATACCATCGTGCTTGTGAGAATCTCCCCTTTCCATAGTGGAGTCATATTCGTTTGTAGTCCAAACCATTCAGACGCTACAGACAGAAGTTGGCACATCGGCGGTACTGACTTCAGACGAGTCTCATAACACTTGTGGGGGTCGTAGAGCAAAACGAAGAACATCTTTCTGTAGGCCAAACCGTTCGGACGCTACAGCCGTGTTCGTGAGAAGACCGGTTTTCGCGATGCCTCATGGTCTGACGAACATCGCTGTATCTCGGCCACCTTCCTCCACCGCAGATGCAGAAGTCCGATATCCGCGGATTTGGTAGATTGAGAAGCAGTGGAAAACAGAAAGGAAAACGCGGCACACACTTCCAGGAATTTGGCTACAACTCCAATGCCCGCGGAAAGTGCCTGGATGTGGTATGTTCTGCAGTGTTGAGATGGAGAAGCAGTCCATGCAAAACAACACATACAGTATCTTTAATTTAAACTGATGGATTTTAATGGGGATTTTTTATTATGTTACTTAGATTGAAGCAAGGGTGAATCAATAGACTCGTTGTTTATTGTGAAACAGTCTGTTCTGTTTAACATGTTATTGTGTTCTATGTTTATTCTGTCCTGTGTTTATTCTGTTCTATGTTAATTCTGTTCTGTGTTTATTCTGTTCTGTGTTTATTCTGTTCTGTGTTTATTCTGTTCTGTGTTTATTCTTCTTTATGATCTATGTGTATTCTGTTCTATGATCTATGTTTATTCTATTCTATCTTCTATGTTAATTCTGTTCTGTGTTTATTATGTTCTATGTTTATTCTTCTTTATGATCTATGTTTATTCTGTTCTATGATCTATGTTTATTCTATTCTATTTTCTATGTTTATTCTGTTCTATTTTCTATGTTTATTCTGTTCTATGATCTATGTTTATTCTGTTCTATTTTCTATGTTTATTCTGTTCTATGTTCATTGTTTAACTGGTAAACAACATCACTTCATTGTCTAATTTCTATGCTTTATTGTAGACACCCTCTTCATTGAGTTGAATTGAGTTCAGGATAAACAACAGAGGAAAAGTACCTCAAAATTATGACTTCAGGTGAGTGCTTTACCGTGATTAAAACCCAAACTTCCCTCTCATATAGAAGAGATCAGTTCAGTAGTGATACTCTACTATTGTAGTGTAACAGCTCCCCTATCATAGAGAACAGTTCAGTAGTGATACTCTACTATTGTAGTGTAACAGCTCCCCTATCATAGAGAACAGTTCAGTAGTGATACTCTACTATTGTAGTGTAACAGCTCCCCTATCATAGAGAACAGTTCAGTAGTGATACTCTACTATTGTAGTGTAACAGCTCCCCTATCATAGAGAACAGTTCAGTAGTGATACTCTACTATTGTAGTGTAACAGCTCCCCTATCATAGAGAACAGTTCAGTAGTGATACTCTACTATTGTAGTGTAACAGCTCCCCTATCATAGAGAACAGTTCAGTAGTGATACTCTACTATTGTAGTGTAACAGCGTCCCTATCATAGAGAACAGTTCAGTAGTGATACTCTACTATTGTAGTGTAACAGCTCCCCTATCATAGAGAACAGTTCAGTAGTGATACTCTACTTTTGTAGTGTAACAGAATGGGGAACATGAAGCTGACAGGGATGCCTGAAGCCAAAGTAAAAGATAACCACTTGTTTTGTTTTTATTCTTTCAAGTATCATTAAATGACAGATCTGCTGAATACTGTAAAATGCAGCAGATTCTTAATGATTAATACTCGGTGTGTATGTGTGTCACAGCTCCTGATAAACCAGATTGTGGGCCGATGGTGGTTACTTTTGGATTCTTGACGTTTGTCATTGGAATCGCTGTTGGAGTGAAAATGAAGGTGGCCACAGACCGGTTCGTTCAACAACATCTATGGAAGGTTTATGTCTTTGTCCCTGTGTTATTTTTTGCTTCTATCATGGTGCTTCTGAACTTGAACAAAACAGGAAGTATAGAGGGATACTGAAGCCTGACTCCTACAATTAGCAAACACTTCTCAGTCAGTCACACACAACTATTAAATGAATGACTGATTTGTACCTTGTTATGTACATTTGTTATTACATAGCAATAAAATACTTTTCCAAAAATGCCTGTGTCCATTGTTGATGAAAGGGGCGGCAGACATCCTAGCTGTTGAGATTGTTGGGCCAGTAACTGAAAGGGCCCTGGCGGCAGACATCCTAGCTGTTGAGATTGTTGGGCCAGTAACTGAAAGGGCCCTGGCGGCAGACATCCTAGCTGTTGAGATTGTTGGGCCAGTAACTGAAAGGGCCCTGGCGGCAGACATCCTAGCTGTTGAGATTGTTGGGCCAGTAACTGAAAGGGCCCTGGCGGCAGACATCCTAGCTGTTGAGATTGTTGGGCCAGTAACTGAAAGGGCCCTGGCGGCAGACATCCTAGCTGTTGAGATTGTTGGGCCAGTAACTGAAAGGGCCCTGGCGGCAGACATCCTAGCTGTTGAGATTGTTGGGCCAGTAACTGAAAGGGCCCTGGTTTGAATCCCCAACCCGACTAGGTGAAAAATCTGCCGATGTGCCCTTGAGTAAGGCACCTAATTCCTCCTGCAAGTCCCTCTGGAAAAGAACATCTGCTAAATGACTGAACTGTAAACAACATTTGGATAAAAGTGATTCATAGTAGGCTAGATGTGTTTGTCTAAGATTGTATTTATCATCCTATTTTAATGTGACCAAGATCCCTTTCCATCTCTGGCCATCTCTGTGTGTGCTCGTACTTTGTCAATGTTTGTGAATTGTCATTGTGAGTGTCTTTATAGATCAGTTGAACATCGATTTACTATGATGTTTTTGTAACCAATTGCATGTGTCTCTTCAACTCATTTGTTTTTCCTCATCAACCTGCCAGTATCTTCTGGGCTGATTAAACCAAATAGTAAATCAAATTTTAACTAACGTGATCTCTTATTTTACATGCTGACCTTTGAACTTTGACTCAGTGACTAAAAACATTTCAACTAGAAAAACACAGGGGACAACATCGAGGCCAACACCCCCAGCACGTAAGAGGGTTCACGCATACGTCGGGGGAAGAAGAACCCCCCCCCCAATGAGACCCAGGACGGGCCTCAGTTCAACAGGAGCTAAATGTCTTCAACTTATCAAGCAAGTCAGACCCTGACATCAGCTCACCTCAGTGTTCTCTATGAGGGGTTATGACCCTGACATCAGCTCACCTCAGTGTTCTCTGTAAGGGGTTCTGACCCTGACATCAGCTCACCTGTGTTCTCTATAAGGGGTTCTGACCCTGACATCAGCTCACCTCAGTGTTCTCAATAAGGGGTTATGACCCTGACATCAGCTCACCTCAGTGTTCTCTATAAGGGGTTATGACCCTGACATCAGCTCACCTCAGTGTTCTCAATAAGGGGTTCTGACCCTGACATCAGCTCACCTCAGTGTTCTCAATAAGGGGTTCTGACCCTGACATCAGCTCACCTCAGTGTTCTCAATAAGGGGTTCTGACCCTGACATCAGCTCACCTCAGTGTTCTCAATAAGGGGTTCTGACCCTGACATCAGCTCACCTCAGTGTTCTCAATAAGGGGTTCTGACCCTGACATCAGCTCACCTCAGTGTTCTCTATAAGGGGTTCTGACCCTGACGTCAGCTCACCTCAGTGTTCTCTATAAGGGGTTCTGACCCTGACATCAGCTCACCTCAGTTTTGTCAATAAGGGGTTATGACAATATTAGAATGTAGCCATCAAAACAACACAATATGAGAATGTAGCCATCAACACAATATTAGAATGTAGCCATCAACACAATATTAGAATGTAGCCATCAACACAATATTAGAATGTAGCCATCAAAACAACACAATATTAGAATGTAGCCATCAACACAATATTAGAATGTAGCCATCAACACAATATTAGAATGTAGCCATCAAAACAACACAATATTAGAATGTAGCCATCAACACAATATTTGAATGTAGCCATCAACACAATATTAACCTATGGAGAATGTCTTCAGAATGGAGACCAATGGAAGACCAATGAAAGGTAGCCATCAAAACAACTGACACACGTTCTTCAACCCGTTGGAAGATTAGTGTATGATGGGAATAGTAGGGTGAAAACATTCTGTGAGTCATCCCCCACTGGGCACAGTCGTACGTCAGTTCAACGTCTTGTTATGATTTACGTTTGATCGAGTTGTCAACTAGCCGTGGATTTGAAGTGAAATCAACAACAAATGCCACCATGTAATTGGATTTAAGTTAAAAGTTGGTTGAAAAAAAAAACAATGAAATGTGTTGCAAATCCAATCGGTTATCCACATTGATTTTTTTATTTATTTTTTATTTCACCTTTATTTAACCAGGTAGGCTAGTTGAGAACACCTTTATTTAACCAGGTAGGCTAGTTGAGAACAAGTTCTCATTTGCAACTGCGACCTGGCCAAGATAAAGCATAGCAGTGTGAGCAGACAACAACGAGTTACACATGGAGTAAACAATTAACAAGTCAATAACACAGTAGAAACCAAAGGGGGAGTCTATATACAATGTGTGCAAAAGGCATGAGGAGGTAGGCAAATAATTACAATTTTGCAGATTAACACTGGAGTGATGAATGATCAGATGGTCATGTACAGGTAGAGATATTGGTGTGCAAAAGAGCAGAAAAGTAAATAAATAAAAACAGTATGGGGATGAGGTAGGTGAAAGGGGTGGGCTATTTACCAATAGACTATGTACAGCTGCAGCGATCGGTTAGCTGCTCAGATAGCTGATGTTTGAAGTTGGTGAGGGAGATAAAAGTCTCCAACTTCAGCGATTTTTGCAATTCGTTCCAGTCACAGGCAGCAGAGTACTGGAACGAAAGGCGGCCAAATGAGGTGTTGGCTTTAGGGATGATCAGTGAGATACACCTGCTGGAGCGCGTGCTACGGATGGGTGTTGCCATCGTGACCAGTGAGCTGAGATAAGGCGGAGCTTTACCTAGCATGGACTTGTAGATGACCTGGAGCCAGTGGGTCTGGCGACGAATATGTAGCGAGGGCCAGCCGACTAGAGCATACAAGTCGCAGTGGTGGGTGGTATAAGGTGCTTTAGTGACGAAACGGATGGCACTGTGATAGACTGCATCCAGTTTGCTGAGTAGAGTGTTGGAAGCCATTTTGTAGATGACATCGCCGAAGTCGAGGATCGGTAGGATAGTCAGTTTTACTAGGGTAAGCTTGGCGGCGTGAGTGAAGGAGGCTTTGTTGCGGAATAGAAAGCCGACTCTTGCTTTGATTTTCGATTGGAGATGTTTGATATGAGTCTGGAAGGAGAGTTTGCAGTCTAGCCAGACACCTAGGTACTTATAGACGTCCACATATTCTAGGTCGGAACCATCCAGGGTGGTGATGCTAGTCGGGCATGCGGGTGCAGGCAGCGACCGGTTGAAAAGCATGCATTTGGTTTTACTAGCGTTTAAGAGCAGTTGGAGGCCACGGAAAGAGTGTTGTATGGCATTGAAGCTAGTTTGGAGGTTAGATAGCACAGTGTCCAAAGACGGGCCGGAAGTATATAGAATGGTGTCGTCTGCGTAGAGGTGGATCAGGGAATCGCCCGCAGCAAGAGCAACATCATTGATATACACAGAGAAAAGAGTCGGCCCGAGAATTGAAATGACGTGGAAACAACGTTGATTCAACCAGTGTGTCACAGTTTCTGTTTCATTTTTGAGTCCCTGAGGTTACCACTGGAGGGCACCCTTACCTTGTTTCTAGTGTCCAGGTTTCCCTGATTGTTATCATTGGTTTCACCTGTGTGTTGATTGCCCTCTCGGTTCACCTGTTGACTGGCTATTTAGGTTCCTCTGTGGGCAGATCTCTTTGCTTAGGTCTCATGTTTTGATTACTGTGCAGGTGTGGGTTTCCTTTCCTTTGTTCTGTGAAGACCTTAGTAAATGTTCTGGATTTACCCCTGGCTGCTGTGTTTCTCTGTGCCTGGGTTTGTACTAGCATTATTCGCACACAGTGGCCACGTGCTCCAGGCTGCAGTAGACTACCTATTTAGCTTTCATCTCCAAGTTTCATCACTGCAAGCTAAAAGGCCATACAGTTAAAATGATGCATAAGGTCACAGCATTCCATAAGGTCACAGCATTCCATAAGGTCACAGCATTCCATAAGGTCACAGCATTCCATAAGGTCACAGCATTCCATAAGGTCACAGCATTCCATAAGGTTACAGCATTCCATAAGGTCACAGCATTCGATAAGGTCACAGCATTCCATAAGGTTACAGCATTCCATAAGGTCACAGCATTCCATAAGGTCACAGCATTCCATAAGGTCACAGCATTCTATAAGGTCACAGCATTCTATAAGGTCACAGCATTCCATAAGGTCACAACATTCCATAAGGGCACAGCATTCCATAAGGTTACAGCATTCCATAAGGTCACAACATTCCATAAGGTCACAGCATTCCATAAGGTCACAGCATTCCATAAGGTCACAACATTCCCTAAGGTCACAGCATTCCATAAGGTCACAGCATTCCATACTTGTGAAAGGGGCACTTGTTGGTAGCCTTGAGTTTTCAGTTTGCTTCCATGGCTGGTTTCACATTTGTCTCCAGCAAGCAAAAGTAAAAATAATCTAAAACAATCTGTTTGTATTTACAATCCCCTTCTCCAAACAGATTAGAACCTACTACTTTATCTAGTTTGAATTTTACAACTTAAAAAACAACAACTATTAAACTTTAGCCCCACCCATCTCTTTAAGGATTCACTTGTGAGGCCATGTACTAAACAAACAAAGATTTCAAGACTAAAGACTGGTCTATCCTACGGTTGTGTTCGTACATTTAATCTGGAGTGCCAGTGTTTTCTGGGCGTTCGTGAACTCAGACTGTTGTCAGATTGTCCCTTCATAAATTCAGAGTGTTACGCCCTCGGAGCGTTCAGCTCGCCACACTGGCCGAGGAGTAGGGATGATTTGAGCATTCTGCCCTAACAACAGCAGTCAAGCTAACTGGCTAATGTTGGCTAGCTTGCTAGCTACTTCCAGACTCATAATGAGAGAACAGCTCACTCTGACCAGTTTACTCACCCTAGCAGAGGCTGTTAGGCTGTTAGGCTGTTTTCATGTTATCCAGAGCGTTGGTGACTGCAACTGGCAACAATTTAATTATGCTTTTTTTGCCAACGTTTACTGACACCGGCCATATTCAGTGGGTGTTGAGCGTTTGTAAATTTGACCAAATCTAGGCAACATATTTTTGTTAATTTGAGTGCAGGGTTTACTGATTTCATGACAGTAATGAGAGCAGGGTTTACTGATTCCATGACAGACAGAGCAGGGTTTACTGATTCCATGACAGATTGAGAGCAGGGTTTACTGATTCCATGACAGTAATGAGAGCAGGGTTTACTGATTACATGACAGTAATGAGAGCAGGGTTTACTGATTCCATGACAGTAATGAGAGCAGGGTTTACTGATTCCATGACAGTAATGAGAGCAGGGTTTACTGATTCCATGACAGATTGAGAGCAGGGTTTACTGATTCCATGACAGTAATGAGAGCAGGGTTTACTGATTCCATGACAGATTGAGAGCAGGGTTACTGATTCCATGACAGATTGAGAGCAAGGTTTACTGATTCCATGACAGTAATGAAAGCAGGGTTTACTGATTCCATGTCAGATTGAGTGCAGGGTTTACTGATTCCATGACAGTTTGAGAGCAGGGTTTACTGATTCCATGACAGATTGAGAGCAGGGTTTACTGATTCCATGACAGATTGAGAGCAGGGTTTACTGATTCCATGACAGATTGAGCCGACAGCAATAACAACATTGTTGAGATTAGTAATGACCTGGGCTCGTAGGAGTTCTGATCTAGCATCAGTTTTTGACGTTTAGATCATAATGATTATATGGACAGATCCTAGATCAGTACTCCTACTCTGAGCTCCTTTCTGGATACAGACTGTGATCCTGGCCAAACTGTGTTGGGTTGACAGTCACTGGATCGGGGTTCTAGTAGGATCCCTACTGTTTGTTTACGTAAACTATTAATTGATCATGTATATTTGGTGATCGAGTCACTAGCTCTTGTTGCTGTTATTTGTAAGGATTTTACAGTGTAGGATAGAGGCTTATCATTGGCCATAACTACTGTCACATGATATCTGAATACTTGGTCAGATGAAATCAGGGAAAGAGATTTCTGGAAGAATCTCTGTTTTAATCCCTTTATGAGTAACAGGTTCAGACCCATATCAGGACTGACTTAACAGAAGTACTGTAGGTTAACACTGGTGACGAATATGAGGGTTTCATCTCTCTTTAAAAATAATCAGTATATTCTCTGTTTCTTATCTCTTTATTGGGCTTTTATTCACTTCCAAATGATTCATAATTAAAGTTTGACAAATGCATCAAGAAACAAGACCAAGACTTAAGCCCTTCTATCTATACATGTTCAAATTGTTTTATCCTCCAAATGTCTTTATATAAGTAGATCCATAGCCTACACATGGTGTCTCCCAGTGAATCAGGGGCTCCACCAGTTCCTAACCAGTCCTGTTGTAAACCATATCACCGCCCCTGTCAACCCTCCCATGACAACACCTCCAAAACCACCTGTCAGAACCCCCATTAACAACCCTGTCACTATGGCGACGAAGAGCTCCAATCTGTCACCGACGATTCTCTGCCTGTCCTCCTTCCTCCACTGGTATCTGTAGCGCTCCCTCTCCTCCACCTCATTGGTCTGCACTGCCAAGAGAAAGACACACCCCTCTTTACTCACAGGGGGAAACAGTCACCAAGGTGGAATAGATCTATGTTCTTTGAGGGAAGTGTATGAAAAATAACCTCCTAAATACTATATTGTTCTGTATTTTACTGCATTTTAACTATTGTCAATAAGTATAATTAAGTAAATGGCACAGATTATTTATTCAAAGTATTTCATAAATCACCATTGGATGGAGTGCTTTCACTAAAAGACTGATAAGGAGATATTTCTATTTACAGAGAAAGATTAAGTAGCCTAGACACTGATCGGAGGTCAGCTTTAGTGTTTTCGTTCTATAAAGGGGTCCTGACAGGATTGGATAGGTTGGAGAAAGACGAAGTAGCCCCAAGACACTGATCTGAGGTCAGATTTGTGTTTTTGGCCTGTAAGTAGGCCCTGACAGGATTGGGTAGGTTGGAGAAAGATGAAGACGCCCCTAGACACTGGTCTGAGGTCAGTTTTGTGTTTGAGTCTTATAAAGGCATTGACAGTATTGGATAAGTGCAATCAAGGTGAAGAAATATTCACAGAGCCTTTCAAAGAGTAAGGTGGAACTACAGTACAGCTTTAATACTGGTCCTAATGGATATCCTAGGATCAGATTACCCGACACAGTAGAGGGTTTTTTCTGGAGTTTAAATTATTTTCCTCTCAAGTAGTGAAATTAACTCACCAAATTAACTCACCAGCAGCCGCTAGAGTGGGAGCAAAAATACAGATTCTATTCTAAATTCTATTGGAGTAAAACAGCATGACCACGCCCACTAATGTTGGTTAAATTAAGATTTTGCCGCCATTGTCCATTTGCAAGTGTCTGGTGAATGTAAAGAGTGGACAGATCGAGAGCGTGGATCTGCCGAACATCGGAAGTCATTCACTGAACCACAGAATTTCTTCATTTCTAAACTTAATTAGAATTCCAGGTAAGTTCACTGTTATTGTGTACAAATTAAAGCAACACTACAGATTACAAATTAAAGCAACATTACTGTTGAGCAACATTACAGCTAGCTAGCATTGTAGTGCTTACTGTTACTGCACGATTTGCATAGTCAGATGCTAATGTGAGCATCTAGCTAGAGCTAATTAGCTAGCTACAGTAACATTAAGATATACCACTTTTAGTGTTTTATGGACAGTATGTACTTTTTAAAATGTAATTTATTTCACCTTTATTTAACCAGGTAGACTAGTTGAGAACAAGTTCTCATTTACAACTGTGACATGGCCAAGATAAAGCACAGCAGTTCGACACATACAACAACACAGAGTTACACATGGAATAAACAAACATACTGTCAATAATAGAGTATATATATATTTTAAAGTCTATATACAGTGAGTGCAAATGAGGTAAGATAAGGGAGGTAAGGAAATAAATAGGCCATAGTGCCGAAGTAATTACAATATAGCAATTAAACACTGGAATGGTAGATGTGCAGAAGGTGAATGTGCAAGTAAAGATACTGGGGTGCAAAGGAGCAAGATAAATAAATACAGTATGGGGATGAGGTAGTTGGATGGGCTGTTTACAGATGGGCTATGTACAGGTGCAGTGATCTGTGAGCTGCTTTGACAGCTGGTGCTTAAAGCTAGTGAGGGAGATATGAGTCTCCAGCTTCAGTGATTTTTGCAGTTTGTTCCAGTCATTGGCAACAGAGAACTGGATGGAAAGGCGGCCAAAGGAAGAATTGGCTTTGGGGGTGATCAGTGAGATATACCTGCTGGAGCGCGTGCTACGGATGGGTGCTGCTATGGTGAACAGTGAGCTGAGATAAGGTGGGGCTTTACCTAGCAGAGACTTGCAGATTACCTGGAACCAGTGGGTTTGGCGAAGAGTATAATGCGAGGGCCAGCCAACGAGAGCATACAGGTCACAGTGGTGGGTAGTATATGGGGCTTTGGTGACAAAACGGAGGGTCAGTTTTACGAGGGTATGTTTGGCAGCATGAGTGAAGGATGCTTTGTTGCGAAATAGGAAACTGATTCTAGATTTAATTTTGGATTGGAGATGCTTATTGTGAGTCTGGAAGGAGAGTTTACAGTCTAACCAGACACCTAGGTATTTGTAGTTGTCCACATATTCTAAGTCAAAACCGTCCAGAGTAGTGATGCTGGATGGGTGGGCACGTGCGGGCAGTGATCCGGTGAAGAGCATGCATTTAGTTTTACTTGCATTTAAGAGCAGTTGGAGGTCACGGAAGGAGATTTGTATGGCATTGAAGCTCGCCTGGAGGTTAGTTAACACAGTGTCCAAAGAAGGGCCAGAAGTATACAGAATGGTGTCATCTGCAGAGAGGTGGATCAGAGAATCACCAGCAGCAAGAGCGACATCATTGAAGTAAACAGAGAAGAGAGTTGGCCCAAGAATTGAACCCTGTGCCACCCCCATAGACTGCCAGAGGTCTGGACAACAGGCCCTCTGATTTGACACACTGAACTCTATCAGAGAAGTAGTTGGTGAACCAGGCAAGGCAATCATTTGAGAAACCAAGGCTGTTGAGTCTGCCAATAAGAATGTGGTGATTGACAGTCGAAAGCCTTGGCCAGGTTGATGAATACGGCTGCACAGTAATGTCTCTTATTGATGGCGGTTATGATATCATTTAGGACCTTGAGCGTAGCTGAGGTGCACCCATGACCAGCTCTGAAACCAGATTGCATAGCGGAGAAGGTACGGTGGGATTCGAAATGGTCTGTAATCTGTTTGTTAACTTGGCTTTCGAAGACCTTAGAAAGGCAGGGTAGGATAGATATAGGTCTGTGGCAGTTTGGGTCTAGAGTGTCTCCCGTTTTGAAGAGGGGGATGACCGAGGCAGCTTTCCATTCTTTGGGAATCTCAGACGATACGAAAGAGAGGTTGAACAGGCTAGTAATAGGGGTTGCAACAATTTCGGGAGATAATTTTAGAAAGAGAGGGTCCAGATTGTCTAGCCCGGCTTATCTGCATGGGTCCAGATTTTGCAACTCTTTCAGAACATCAGCTACCTGGATTTAGGTGAAGGAGAAATGGGGGAGGCTTGGGCGAGTTGCTGTGGGGAGTGCAGGGCTGTTGACCGGGGTAGGGGTAGCCAGGTGGAAAGCATGGCCAGCCTTAGAATAAAGCTTCATGAAATTCTCAATTATAGTGGATTTATCGGTGGTGACAGTGTTTCCTGTTCGCCCAGTGGATCGGTGCATCACCTGTTTTACATTTTCAACAGAGCGGTATTAGCTGTTATCAGTTGCTAGCGGACTTTACTGACTAGCAGGCAGGTTAGTCAGTGCAGCCTGTGTTTTACTCTGAAAAGCGAGCTGCTAGCAGACAGTTAGCGGCAGTTGGTCTGTGCTACATGTGTGTTTCACTCAAGTTTAGAGCTAGACAGCTAGCAGTTTTTTGGTCGGTAAGACACGTGTGTTTTACTCTGAAAGGAGAGCTGTTAGGAGACAGTATTTAACTGCTGTTTGGTCAGTAACACACGTGTTTTACTCTGAAAAGAGAGCTGTTAGGAGACAGTATTTAACTGCTGTTTGGTCAGTAACACATGTGTTTTACTCTGAAAAGAGAGCTGTGAGGAGACCGTATTTAACTGCTGTTTGGTCAGTAACACACGTGTGTTTTACTCTGAAAAGAGAGCTGTTAGGAGACAGTATTTAACTGCTGTTTGGTTGGTAACACGTGTGTTTTACTCTGAAAGGAGAGCTGTTAGGAGACAGTATTTAACTGCTGTTTGGTTGGTAACACACTGTTTGGTTGGTAACACACGTTTAACTGCAGGCAGGTCGATGCAACACGTGTTTTACTCTAAACAGAGCACTGCTCTCTTGTAATTCGTGCATATTTGTGTTAATGCGATTTAAATGAACTTTTTCTTGTCATAAAGGATGCAGGATGCTGAACGCGTGAAGTACAGGGATTGTCAGAAGTACATTTGTTATGAGGGGCAACTGACCTTCAAATCCTTTTTGGATTGTGGTGAGTGAAAAGGTTCAAATTTCACACAAAATCCTATGGAACAACATACTTATTACTGACACACTTTAAATATACTTACTTTATATTTACTGTCAAACTGATTGCCGATATCCTTGCTGGTAATGAATACAAAGCAAACCTGTGCCTCCCCAAATCACAGATCAGTCAAAGATTGGTTTATGTTTTAGGGAGTAATCTAATTATGCTCATCTGTAGCTGCGCTCATTGTCTTTGCCGGTCATTAATGGTTTTAAAGAATAAGTGATACTAACATTTGTAAGCCGCTACAATCTCAGTGTTGATAACTATCTGTGGTGTATTGCTATAATACTCAGACTGCTGTTATAATAATTCAGTACGTGGCAGTAGTTGACAGGCTGTAGACTGCATATAATTGGAATTGACGTGGAAAGGAGCACTGAGTCAGTTTTGGGGTTACGATGTTCACGTAAAGATGACCTCTTGATTTCTGTCTTCTGTTCTGGTTTTTCTCAAAAAAATACACAACATATTTAATCAATAAGGTTGTGCAATCTTATTTTGTCTTCACAGTTGCCAATACATTTGACATTCCAACCTTGGACTTAAAATCTATGATGACTCGAAGACTGAAGTTGATGAGGAAGTGTTTGAGTGTCTTCTAAAGAAACAAGGCCTTGGTGTGCTGGAGATTTGTTTACCCCAAGACCCAAATCCTCATGGTGAGTTGCTTCTTAGCTTAGAGCTTCACATTCATCCATACAGTCCTAACACATGTCCTGAATATGTGAGACATATTATCTGCTGATTTCTTTTCTCATTTTGATATTTTAAAATGATCTTTGTTTCTGTGCTCACCTCTCCCACCCCTTTTAGAACAGTAGTGGGTCTAATCAATTCAAAATGTTCCATTTCTGCATTCCGCCTGTCATTAACAAAAGGCCTCTAATCATAATAATGGATCTTTCTACCTAAATGGTGTTATAATTACAGTGTTAACCACACCAGATAAATGTTAACATGATTGCAAGATTCATTGAGCTCCTCTACAAGCAGCTCCTTATCAAAATACAGTGGAGACAATGAGGGGGACTCCGAGGACACCATTATATTGCAGCAGAGTCCTGCTACAAGAAAGACAGCTGAGAGTCCTGCTACAAGAAAGACAGCTGAGAGTCCTGCTACAAGAAAGACAGCTGAGAGTCCTGCTACAAGAAAGACAGCTGAGAGTCCTGCTACAAGAAAGACAGCTGAGAGTCCTGCTACAAGACTAACAGCAGAGTCCTGCTACAAGAAAGACAGCTGAGAGTCCTGCTACAAGAAAGACAGCTGGGAGTCCTGCTACAAGAAAGACAGCAGAGTCCTGCTACAAGACTAACAGCAGAGTCCTGCTACAAGAAAGACAGCAGAGTCCTGCTACAAGAAAGACAGCTGAGAGTCCTGCTACAAGAAAGACAGCTGAGAGTCCTGCTACAAGACTAACAGCAGAGTCCTGCTACAAGAAAGACAGCTGAGAGTCCTGCTACAAGAAAGACAGCAGAGTCCTGCTACAAGAAAGACAGCTGAGAGTCCTGCTACAAGACTGACAGCAGAGTCCTGCTACAAGAAAGACAGCTGAGAGTCCTGCTACAAGACTAACAGCAGAGTCCTGCTACAAGAAAGACAGCTGAGAGTCCTGCTACAAGAAAGACAGCAGAGTCCTGCTACAAGAAAGACAGCTGAGAGTCCTGCTACAAGACTGACAGCAGAGTCCTGCTACAAGAAAGACAGCTGAGAGTCCTACTACAAGAAAGACAGCTGAGAGTCCTGCTACAAGAAAGACAGCTGAGAGTCCTGCTACAAGAAAGACAGCAGAGTCCTGCTACAAGAAAGACAGCAGAGTCCTGCTACAAGAAAGACAGCTGACGATAATCGTCTATTTCATGTATGTACTGCACATTTCCAGTTTAAACAAATGCCAAACTGGAAGATTGGGTGATAAACTGCTGTTTTAAAAGTGTTAGTGTGTTCCTTTTTTAAATTACTCCGACTTAGATGATTGAACACATTCTGAAGAACAAACCTGGAGGAGAGAGGATCATGAATGAGTATGCTCAGACAAAAAGCCTAACAGATAGCAGAATACACGATATGGTCAAGATATTGGTTGCACAAATTACAATTGAACATGGGTATATGTCATATACTCATTACATACCTTACCACTTAACACAATTTTTAGCAGAAGTTGTTATTGACACATCAATACTTTTGTTTGGATCTCAAAGAGTAAAGTGTGTGTGTGTCTAGGGCAAGTCCTTCAAGGCGTGTTAAAGAGGACTACGCAAAGGGCATCATTGCCTTTTCCCATACCTGGCCGGTCCTAGGAGCAACTTTGGTTGGTAACTTTTGTTTCTCCCGGGACCGGCCAGGTAAAAAGTCAAACCTTTTTAACTCTCTGGGACTCTTACAATTTACAGTAATCTGTCAAAGTTTCACTGTGTTACAGGTGGTCCAAAAGCTGATACACCTGCATTGCTTGCTGTTTGGGGTTTTAGGCTGGAATTCTGTACAGCACTTTGAGGTATCAGCTGATGTACGAAGGGCTATATAAATACATTTGATCTGATAGAGACCCCTTCAGAGAGAAACTGTACTACAACAGAAATACTGTGTTGTGAGGCCATTGCACGGATGAAGCAAACAACTGATGAAGCAATTGGAAAGGAGAAGATGAAGCAGACGTTCACCTATCGCCAAAAGATGGTTCATGACCCAGTGAAGTCCTCTGAAATATTCACAGCATTTCCAAGATTCCAAGGCATAGCAGGAATGGTATGTGGATCTTCGACTGCCTTGCCTTAACTCAGGACAATTGTTTTCTGTTCTACAACAGTCTGATTAGGACTGTGATATATTACATGACAAAAGTGCCACACCAATAATGTTTACTCTTCTGTCTCGACTTCATCCATCTTGTCTTCAGATTGAGCAAGATTTGAGTATGATGTTCGGTGATGCAACCTCTGCAAAGTTCCTGGAGAAGTGGCCTACTCTCTTCAAGCAGGAAGTCATTGACCAAAGCCGTGGCCTCACACAGACAGGCAAGACCTGGTTCAAAATGCTGAATCGACATCAGAAGTAGAAAATGGTCTGCTGGAATAAAAATATTATACTAATGGAAGGGAGCATTGTTTTTGAAAGCAAAATGGAATGATGTAACTTTCAGTGAAAATGAGGTACTTTCAGGATGGGACAGTGACATGTCCTCCATTTTGGTCCTTGACCACCTTCTGCCACTGTCACCTCATGGCAGCAAGAAACCAGGAAAAATGTCAGCCAGACACGCCAGTGACCACATTGTGAAGTTTATCAAGGTGAGGTTACAGTTGCCTGTTTTGCCCCTAATCCGAATAACTACCTTTAATAATATGGACAAATCATGGTAAGATCATGTGTAGCTGTAATTTACATTTTCACAAATTGTTTGTGAACCGTAATTGATTTTAATAGCACAATAATTAAGTTCTTGTGTCACAGACTGGGACCAGCTTCCAGGGGCATCTGGAGAACGTCATGGAAAGCCTTCAACCCTATCTGCTTGCTGTGGGGACCCAGAGGAGTGGGACTCACAAGTACTTGACAAACATGCAATACCTTGTAAGTCACCAGACTCTCTTGCCTGTTTTGATGAGCTTTTAAAAGCTCATTTTGTCTTTGGTCCCTTTACCACCAGGATCTGGTAAATGTGTACAACTTCTTGCAAACCAGAATTTCTGAAATTGATGTTGATACCACTGAGGTTGATCCTAGGGTTGCAGAGGTGAGGTCTCGGATGCTGCATTGAGTTAATAAACATTTTGAGGTTGCAAAGGGTTGAAACACAGCATAGGAAATAACCTTTTTCATTTCACATAACTTTTTCATATCATTCATCTAAAATGTTGTGTTTTGCTTGCAAAAGCCCCCCTAATGCTAATTCAGGTAAATGCTAATTCAGGTAAATGCTAATTCAGGTAAATGCTAATTCAGGTAAATGCTAATTCAGGTAAATGCTAATTCAGGTAAATGCTAATTCGTGTCAATGCTAATTCAGGTAAATGCTAATTCAGGTAAATGCTAATTCAGGTAAACGCTAATTCAGGTAAACGCTAATTCAGGTAAATGCTAATTCAGGTAAATGCTAATTCCTTAACAAAACACTTGAAGTTGGTCCACTGACTTGTTGTTCACTAGTTTATATAACTTTTTCTGGGTTCAGAAACCATCTTTATAAAGCACATGAACCTTGTTCTGATCATGGCGATGGCCCCTCTACAGCTGAATATGTAGCACTAAGTCATTTTGATGACTTGCCATCAACAAGTTCCCCTCCTGACTCAGTCCGTTTCAATAAGAGTCTTGTAGACAGCTGCGCTGCAACCATAGCTGACCTTAAAGTGGCAGGTGTAGGTGAAAACACCATTAACTCTGGTCATTTACATGGAAGAGATAGTTGATGATATTCATATTCAAGCTAAAGAAGCTGTGAAGAAGTGTATGTCTAAGTGTATGTCTAAGTGTATGTCTAAGTGTATGTCTAAGTGTATGTCTAAGTGTGTGTCTAAGTGTATGTCTAAGTGTACGTCTATTAATAGTGACATTGAGTGTAAAACAGTTTTGAAAGAACTGAAATTCCTTTTTGGTGTATTCAATTGTGAAAGTAAGAGAAGGCAGTATTGTACAGAATAGTGGGGAAGGGTCGACCCAGTGAATACCTTCTTGGTAGTGAATACCTTCTTGGTAGTGAATACCTTCTTGGTACTAGTGAATACCTTCTTGGTACTAGTGAATACTTTCTTGGTACTAGTGAATACCTTCTTGGTACTAGTGAATACCTTCTTGGTAGTGAATACCTTCTTGGTAGTGAATACCTTCTTGGTACTAGTGAATACCTTCTTGGTACTAGTGAATACCTTCTTGGTACTAGTGAATACCTTCTTGGTAGTGAATACCTTCTTGGTACTAGTGAATACCTTCTTGGTAGTGAATACCTTCTTGGTACTAGTGAATACCTTCTTGGTAGTGAATACCTTCTTGGTAGTGAATACCTTCTTGGTACTAGTGAATACCTTCTTGGTAGTGAATACCTTCTTGGTAGTGAATACCTTCTTGATACTAGTGAATACCTTCTTGGTAGTGAATACCTTCTTGGTAGTGAATACCTTCTTGGTACTAGTGAATACCTTCTTGGTACTAGATTTGATACCCGACGCAATCGGACTACTGGAGGCTATGATCAAATTGTTGTTACCGATACATTTGTTTACATCCCCATTTTGAAAACATGACAGTTTATTCCCTAACACCCTGAATATAAAGGAGATGATGCAGACTGATTTCAGTTCAAGAAAACTTTATGACTGATGTGATGGAGATCTGTTCAAGAGCCATGCTCTATTTTCAAAACAGAAGCAATTCAGATACAGCTTTTCTATGATTTTGAAACTGCAAGTCCTCTTGGATCAAAACGGGGAAAATATAAATTAGGAGCAATCTATTTCACCTTACGGAATTTTCCTCCAAAGTACAACTCATTTCTGCTTAATATTATTTATTTTTATTTTTATTTTTATTTCATGCCCAAGACGTTAAAACATATGGCTTTTCTAAAGTACTTGATCCAGCTGTGCAGGATATTAAAGTACTTGAGAGGGATGGAATTGTATGATCAACCAGTGTATGTAACTAGTGTCCAAGTTACAGGTGACAACCTCGGTCTTCACTGTTTATGTGGCTTTGTTGAATCATTCTGTGCCAGATATTGTTGCTGCTGTTGTCTTGCTGAGAAAGAGGACTTTCACACTGAATTTGATGGTCGGTCCAGGTAAAATGTTATCTTTCAATGGTGGACTGGGGCTGTAAGATGGCTGAGACTCTTCAGGTTTGACACCAGGGGTTTAAATGTTAAATGGGTCAAACACAATGGAAATATGTATCGTTCAGGTTGTTTGTCTTAAAGTCCATTGTGAGATGCCAGTCTTTCAGAAAATCCACCATGTTGTTAAAGATGAGAGGTTACTGTTAGCTACTTTTGCCCTACAAACAACATGTCTTGATGAGCAGTTTAATGCAGATAGAGTTGGGTGTACAACAGAGGGACCTTATGTAGTTGATGGTAAAAAGCTTTTCTGTCACAAAGCATTTGATATACAGATGTCTTTCAGTTGTGATGGTTCAAGTTTGTTTATTCTCCCATACTGTTTCCTGTGACTCTAAAAACTGCACAGTAAGCTCTTTAAAACCAAGATGCATTGTATTGCAATATTGGCTTTTTGGAGAAGGTGAAGAGTTTTTACAACTTCTAATAAAGGGGGGACAGATGCCCAAATGTCATTTTAGAGGACACTATTTTATCATCAGTGTTTTTGATATGTGAGATGCCCGTTTAAAAAAATCCTCCATGTCGCTGTTTTGAATTGTTTTGAATTGTTTTGAATTGTTTTGAATTGTTTTGAATTGTTTTGAATTGTTTTGAATTGTTTTGAATTGTTTTGAATTGTTTTGAATTGTTTTGAATTGTTTTGAATTGTTTTGAATTGTTTTGAATTGTTTTGAATTGAAATATTGAGCTTTTTTATGTGCATGTATTAAAGTGAACAGAGGCCAACATTTCATTTCAGTCCACAATTTTATTTTATTTATCAATATTTTGATGTATGTATTGCAAATGTCTTACATTTAAGAATAAAGTGTTTTGTTAAATATTTACTTCTGATTTATTGACGTTTAGTTGTACAAATAACAAACTAACCATTAAAGAGTAATGTGGAACTACAGTATAGCTTTAATACAGGTCCTAATGGCTGTCCTAGGATCAGATTACCCTGACTAAATACTAACCAAACTATCAAAGAGTAAGGTGAAACTACAGTATAGCTTTAATACAGGTCCTAATGGTTGTCCTAGGATCAGATTACCTGACTAAATACTAACCAAACCATTACAGAACTAAATCATATCAGATATATAGGGGCCAATATGGAATGTAGTATGTGGCTTTATGATGAGTCACTCACCCACTGTAGGTCTCTGAAACACAGGAGTACTCTGTGCAGCTCTGACCAGCTCCTCTTTGTAGGAAGTCAGTAGTTGTCTCTGGACTCTATCTCCCATGATCCTTTGCTGATACTCCTCTGGGTTCTCCCCAGTGGGACTGGCTGATGAGGTGGGAAATGTAGTTATTGGACTTTTTTCTGTTACGTAACATTCTCCATGGTGGAGTTTGGCCTGAGCAAGGCACTACAACAGGATATTTAGTGATTTCTCAATCTTTAGTATTGTTTAATATTAAGAAATAAGGAAGTCAAGGAAAGTTCAGAACTTACTCAGACGCACATCCATCTCAGCTCAGCCGGGGAAAAGGAGACTCTCACAACTAGTAATGTTATCACTCCACCCTGAGGACGTTATGGAAAACACTATTACTGAATGAGGACTGTGGTGTGGTGTTTCAGGGTGTGTGTGTGTGTGTGTATGTGTGTGTGTGTGTGTGTGTGTGTGTGTGTGTGTGTGTGTGTGTGTGTGTGTGTGTGTGTGTGTGTGTGTGTGTGTGTGTGTGTGTGCGCGCGTGTGTGTGTGTGTGTGTGTGTATGTGTGTGTGTGTGTAAAGCCATGCAGCAAGTCAACTAAACACTCACCTAATATTCGTATTGCTGTGTGCTCCAGTCCTTCTCTCTATCAGGTGAACCAACACATGTAGACTACACACACTCTAGACTGGTGCCGTAGTGAGGTCACCCTCCCTCCCTTCTGGGTCTCTTACCTCAAAGAATCGAAACGTTGTATTATCTCAAATTACCTTGTGCCAGTTGTCGGAGCTCAGAGCTCTCAAACAAACACAAGACGATATAGCGAGTATAAGAAAAGCAACAAACTAGTCTAACAGGATATAACGTTGTATTTGTCGTCCCTTCATGAATAGGCACCTTGTCTGAACGACAGATTGTTGAGGGTGTAGTCATAGCTGTACTGTTTGTGTTATTATCCTGTGTTAGTAATGGTTTGTATCTGTCACTAAGCAGTAGTGAACTATGAATGGGGGTGGTGCCTCTCATCTTGGTTTCAGGTCAGGGAAAATGAAACTTAAATCACCACCACAGTATCAACATCACAATATCAACTACAACATCAACTGAGGCACTAAAGGCAGACAGGACAAAGTAACCAGGTGGTTTAGTTTTATGGAAAAGCTATTTGAATCAAGGATACCTGAACAATGTGTAGCACGTTAATGTCCCCAGTACTGCTTTGTAAACGAGGAAAACATGTAGAGGGGGCTTTACTACTATAGACCATAGAAACACATCCATCTATGGCAAAGCAGACAGTCAAACATGTAGCATAAGAAATAAGGTTTTGAAGTGTCTTTCCTGTATCTAGGAGATATGGAAACATATTTCACCACAAAACTACCTCCATACTTCCTTACGTTTTTTAAAATGGTATCAGTTACTTCAGATGAGTACCGTGACCCTTGTGGGGGCCATAGAAATACCATCGTTTTTGTGAGAATCTCCCCTTTCCATAGTGGAGTCACTCAAGTATTACAGATCTGCTGAATACTGTCAAATGCAGCAGATTCTTAATGATTAATACTCGGTGTGTATGTGTGTCACAGCTCCTGATAAACCAGATTGTGGGCCGATGGTGGTTACTGTTGGATTCTTGACGTTGATCATTGGAATCGCTGTTGGAGTGAAACTGAAGGTGGCCACAAATGGTACACTGGTTGAATTAAAAACCACTATCTCAATTAGAACATGTACATTATTTTGGGAAATCAGAGATCAGTAAATCATAGGAGGAACTATAGAGGTGTGGTATGTTTCTGGACGAACTGGTTTTATGGTGACGACATAGCAGAGGTGGCCAACAACTCTCACATTATTGAGCTGCCGGCTTGACACACATACACACGCACACACATGCATTCACGCACGCACAAACACATACACACTCACACACACACACACAGTTTTGGAAAACCCCTATCTCTGCCTTAGTAATAATCTGGTGGTATCTACCTGTAGAGTCATTGTTAGGTATGACGGCAGCATTTCAAGAGAAACAAACTAATAAATTTGTCACATACTCATTTGTGTTGGCTTTAAGTTTGCTACCAACGTGTCAAATGTTTCTGGGATGATTTTGTTAAAATTACAAAACAAATATACCTATTTTATTTTATTTGACATGATATCCAATATCGTTGACTAAGGAGATGCAGTACTACATATTTTCTACTGAAGAAATACATGTTGTGTCACGTGTCAAACACAAAGGGGATTCCAGTTCAACTAATATTAACAAAAGTGTTGGTAGAACATGAAATCGTTAATCTGACATAAATTCATATCATACTACATTTGAGTAACATTGACAGATTTTTCACCTAGTCGGGGATTTCATCCAGTGACCTTTTAGTTACTGGCCCAACATTGAACTGCTACATGTCACCCTCATATCACAATACCTTAAATATCCATACTTTTATAAGTCATAACATCCCATTCCTTTGCTGCATGTTTCCACCATTTTGTCTTGTTGTCAGATGAAAATAGTTGAAAAAAGTCCAGCAAGTTCCGCTGTAGAATCTGATTATTGCCAGTCTTGGACTGCTGAGGTAATACATGTGTTATAAACGTTAAACAAAATTGTTGCTGCTCGGCATCTCACATCTCTCTCTCATCTCTCCCTTTCTTTATGACAGCACAACAGCGATTCTGGGAAATCACAGACTGGAAAAGAAGAGGAGGAGTTATGCAGATGAGGTGTTTTTCCTGTAACTATAGCAACCTGTATCTGAAGGAGGGCAGAGTACAGGGTTACATACATTCCTGCCATGCCAGTGTCTAATTGGGTGAAGTCAGCAAACAGCAGTGATGGCCCTGATGAATCATCTGTGGTTTGTGGTGACCTTAGTGTTATTCTGGGGTTAAAGGGGTAGGTATATAAACAACAACAAATATTAGTGATGGTTAAGGGATTTTTCATCAATAATGACTAATTATGTATACATTTCAATCAGGACTGACTAATCAGAATACTATTATGTTACTGTATAGATGTATGAATTTTCTTTTAATCCTAGTACTGAATATAATGCGTGTAAATATAATCAAGAATTAGAACAATGACGGTCTGTTCCTTGGTAGAAATTAATTAACTTATCGTCAGACTGGCTAGAATGCTTATCTACACAGGCAGACCTTTGCTCTAGTTATAAATGATCTAAATTGGGAGAGACGATGTGTGAAGGCTTGAGAACTATACAGCCATTGTACTGGAATGGAGGTGAAACGGGACAGTTCGAAAACTAATGACGTCATTTTCAATTTATAACCTGTTGTAAAATGTTTCATGTTCAGTACTCTCGAGAATAAACGCTGCTGATTAATTTTGAGACTGGTCTCTGTCCATTTTATGCTAATAAGAGTCTTACAAATTATTAGGAATGGACAGAGTGTTGAATTTAATTGGGTATTAAAACATGTAGGAATTTAATTCCTGCAACAGTGATATAGCCATTTATTCTTGAATAGTCAAACTCATAATTGCATCATGGAGTCGATTCAGACTTAGTAAATGTATCCCTTTTTTTTGCGCGTTTTGATTTAAGCACCTCTCAGTATTTGTTATTCAGACTTGCCTAATGCAGGTGTGTAACAAGGTTTACAGGTGTGGCTCCCTTGCGCATACTGAATACATTCAATTCATTCCCAGAAAACACACCAACTGGGTGGCCTACCAACTTGATGAGGGTTTTTCTTAAATGATTTGTTCTGTTTATTTATGTAAACCAATCCCTTTAGATACTGTGTACAATTAATTAGAATTTGATATGGCACAATATTAGAATGTAGTCTATGGAGAATGCATTCAGAATGGAGACCAATGAAAGGTAGCCATCAAAACAACTGACACATGCTTCTGCACAACGCATCACCCTACATTACTCGCCTCGTATATACTGTACTCTATACCATCTACTGCATCTTGCCTTTGCCGTTCGGCCATCGCTCATCTCATCCATATATTGTTATGTACATATTCTTATTCATTCCTTTACACTTGTGTGTATAAGGTAGTTGTTGTGAAATTGTTAGATATTACTGCATGGTCGGAACTAGAAGCACAAGCATTTCGCAACACTTGCATTAACATCTGCTAACCATGTGTATGTGACAAAGAAAATGTATTTGGATTTGATTACATTTGGTACAACTGTCATTGGGCAATGCTTTGCATCGTCATCAGTCAGTTCACGGCTAGTTTTGATTTACGTTTGATCGAGTTGTCAACTAACTGTGAATTTGACGTGAAATCAAAAAACAAATGCCATCATGTCATTCGATTTAAGTTAGAAGTTGGGTAAAAAAAACAATAACATGCCCAAACATTTAGCAAATCTAATTGGTCTTGGACTTTTTGGATATCCACATTGATTAAATGTCATCACATATATTTTTTTTGGTCTTGAAAGGACTTGGAAACAACGAATATTCAACCAGTGGCCACACGCTCCAGGCTGCAGTAGACTACCTATTTGGCTTGAATCATCAAGTTGCATCACTGCGAGTGAAAAGGCCACACAGTTAAAATGATCCATAAGGTCACAGCATTCCATAAGGTTACAGCATTCCATAAGGTCACAGCATTCCATAAGGTTACAGCATTCCATAAGGTCACAGCATTCCATAAGGTTACAGCATTCCATAAGGTCACAGCATTCCATAAGGTTACAGCATTCCATAAGGTCACAGCATTCCATAAGGTCACAGCATTCCATAAGGTCACAACATTCCATAAGGTCACAGCATTCCACAAGGTTACAGCATTCCATAAGGTCACAGCATTCTATAAGGTCACAGCATTCCATAAGGTTACAGCATTCCATAAGGTCACAACATTCTATAAGGTCACAGCATTCCATAAGGTCACAGCATTCGATAAGGTCACAGCATTCGATAAGGTCACAGCATTCCATAAGGTCGCAGCATTCCATAAGGTCACATCATTCCATACTTTACTGTGCAAAAGGGGCACTTGTTGGTAGCCTTGAGTTTTCAGTTTGCTCCCATCACTGGTTTCACATTTGTCTCCAGCAAGCAGAAGGAAAATGTTACATTTACAATCCCCTTCTCCAAACAGATTAGAACCTACTCATTTACCTAGCTGACATTTTACATTTATTTATTTTAACATTTCTGTCAGTTAGCAGACACTCTTATCCAGAGCAATTTACAGTAGTGAGTGCATACATTCTCTTACTTCTTGCTAGGTCTTATCAATAGTTCTTATCAATTTATACATCAACTAACCCTAACCCATACTCAAGTTTAGGTCAGAATGTACGTAGAGAGAAAAATAACAAGGGAATGAAGTTCCATTTTGCACGCATAACTCTGGTCTAAATTTTCCCCCATGAGCTTAGTTAAAATAATAATTGTAAACAAACACTATAGCTTGTTTGTTTAAGAATAACAAAACATGGTTAAAACTATAGTTGTTAAGTTATGGTCAGTCCTTACACCCATAGCCCTGTTTATGAATGTGTGACAGATATCTCCAAACCCATTCCTCAGCTGTTCAACAAAAACGTGGCAGAGTAAGAGCTTTAAAAAAAATTTGAATCCAAGATTACACCTTGCGAATGCCTTTAATATCATGAGAAAATAACTCAAAATAATGATTTAAGGCAGTTAACCCACTGTTCCTAGGCCATCATTAATTAGAAGAATTTGACTTGAAGAACTGACTTGCCTAGTTAAATAAAGGTCAAATAAAATGTACAGTACCCAGTCAAAGGTTTGGACACACCCAGTCAAAGGTTTGGACACACCTAGTCAAAGGTTTGGACACACCTAGTCAAAGGTTTGGACACACCTAGTCAAAGGTTTGGACACACCTAGTCAAAGGTTTGGACACACCCAGTCAAAGGTTTGGACACACCCAGTCAAAGGTTTGGACACACCTAGTCAAAGGTTTGGACACACCTAGTCAAAGGTTTGGACACACCTAGTCAAAGGTTTGGACACACCTAGTCAAAGGTTTGGACACACCTAGTCAAAGGTTTGGACACACCTAGTCAAAGGTTTGGACACACCCAGTCAAAGGTTTGGACACACCCAGTCAAAGGTTTGGACACACCTAGTCAAAGGTTTGGACACACCTAGTCAAAGGTTTGGACACACCCAGTCAAAGGTTTGGACACACCCAGTCAAAGGTTTGGACACACCCAGTCAAAGGTTTGGACACACCTAGTCAAAGGTTTGGACACACCCAGTCAAAGGTTTGGACACACCCAGTCAAAGGTTTGGACACACCTAGTCAAAGGTTTGGACACACCTAGTCAAGGTTTGGACACACCTAGTCAAATGTTTGGACACACCTAGTCCAAGGTTTTGGACACACCTAGGTCAAGGTTTGGACACACTAGTCAAAGGTTTGGACACACCTAGTCAAAGGTTTGGACACACTAGTCAAAGGTTTGGACACACCTAGTCAAAGGTTTGGACACACCTAGTCAAAGGTTTGGACACCCAGTCAAAGGTTTGGACACACCAGTCAAAGGTTGGACACACCTAGTCAAAGGTTTGGACACACCTAGTTCAAAGGTTTGGACACACCCAGTCAAAGGTTTGACACACCAGTCAAAGGTTTGGAACACACCCAGTCAAAGGTTGGACACACCTAGTCCAAAGGTTTGCGACACACCAGTCAAAGGTTTGGACACACCGTCAAAGGTGTGGACACACCCAGTCAAGGTTTGGACACACCCAGTCAAAGGTTTGGACACACCTAGTCAAGGTTGGACACACCTAGTCAAAGGTTTGGACACACCCTAGTCAAAGGTTTGGACACACCTAGTCAAGGTTTGGACACACCTAGTCAAAGGTTGGACACACCTAGTCAAGGTTTGGACACACCTAGTCAAAGGTTTGGAACACCTAGTCAAAGGTTTGACACACCTAGCAAAGGTTTGGACACACCTAGTCAAAGGTTTGGACACACCTAGTCAAAGGTTTGGACACACCTAGTCAAAGGTTTGGACACACCTAGTCAAAGGTTTGGACCACACCTAGTCAAGGTTTGGACACACCTAGTCAAAGGTTTGGACACACCTAGTCAAAGGTTTGGACACACCTAGTCAAAGGTTTGGACACACCTAGTCAAAGGTTTGGACACCACCTAGTCAAAGGTTTGGACACACCTAGTCAAAGGTTTGGACACACCTAGTCAAAGGTTTGGACACACCTAGTCAAAGGTTTGGACACACCTAGTCAAAGTTTGGACACACCCTAGTCAAAGGTTTGGACACACCTAGTCAAAGGTTTGGACACACCAGTCAAAGGTTTGGACACACCTAGTCAAAGGTGGGACAACACCCAGTCAAAGGTTTGGGACACACCTAGTCAAAGTTTGACACACCTAGTCAAAGGTTGGACACACCCAGTCAAAGGTTTGGACACAACCTAGTCAAAGGTTTGGACACACCTAGTCAAAGGTTTGGACACACCTAGTCAAAGGTTTGGACACACCTAGTCAAAGGTTTGGACACACCATAGTCAAAGGTTTGGACACACCTAGTCAAAGGTTTGGACACACTAGTCAAAGGTTTGGACACACCTAGTCAAAGGTTTGGACACACCTAGTCAAAGGTTTGGACACACCTAGTCAAAGGTTTGGACACACTAGTCAAAGGTTTGGACACACCTAGTCAAAGGTTTGGACACACCTAGTCAAAGGTTTGGAGCACCACCTAGTCAAAGGTTTGGACACACCTAGTCAAAGGTTTGGACACACCTAGTCAAAGGTTTGGACACACCTAGGTCAAAGGTTTGACACACCTAGTGCAAAGGTTTGGACACACCTAGTCAAAGGTTTGGACACACCTAGTCAAAGGTTTGGACACACCTAGTCAAAGGTTTGGACACACCCAGTCAAAGGTTTGGACACACCCAGTCAAAGGTTTGGACACACCCAGTCAAAGGTTTGGACACACCCAGTCAAAGGTTTGGACACACCTAGTCAAAGGTTTGGACACACCTAGTCAAAGGTTTGGACACACCTAGTCAAAGGTTTGGACACACCTAGTCAAAGGTTTGGACACACCTAGTCAAAGGTTTGGACACACCCAGTCAAAGGTTTGGACACACCAGTCAAAGGTTTGGACACACCTAGTCAAAGGTTTGGACACACCCAGTCAAAGGTTTGGACACACCTAGTCAAAGGTTTGGACACACCTAGTCAAAGGTTTGGACACACCTAGTCAAAGGTTTGGACACACCTAGTCAAAGGTTTGGACACACCTAGTCAAAGGTTTGGACACACCTAGTCAAAGGTTTGGACACACCTAGTCAAAGGTTTGGACACACCTAGTCAAAGGTTTGGACACACCTAGTCAAAGGTTTGGACACACCTAGTCAAAGGTTTGGACACACCTAGTCAAAGGTTTGGACACACCTAGTCAAAGGTTTGGACACACCTAGTCAAAGGTTTGGACACACCTAGTCAAAGGTTTGGACACACCTAGTCAAAGGTTTGGACACACCTAGTCAAAGGTTTGGACACACCTAGTCAAAGGTTTGGACACACCTAGTCAAAGGTTTGGACACACCTAGTCAAAGGTTTGGACACACCTAGTCAAAGGTTTGGACACACCTAGTCAAAGGTTTGGACACACCTAGTCAAAGGTTTGGACACACCTAGTCAAAGGTTTGGACACACCTAGTCAAAGGTTTGGACACACCTAGTCAAAGGTTTGGACACACCCAGTCAAAGGTTTGGACACACCTAGTCAAAGGTTTGGACACACCTAGTCAAAGGTTTGGACACACCTAGTCAAAGGTTTGGACACACCTAGTCAAAGGTTTGGACACACCTAGTCAAAGGTTTGGACACACCTAGTCAAAGGTTTGGACACACCTAGTCAAAGGTTTGGACACACCTAGTCAAAGGTTTGGACACACCTAGTCAAAGGTTTGGACACACCTAGTCAAAGGTTTGGACACACCTAGTCAAAGGTTTGGACACACCTAGTCAAAGGTTTGGACACACCTAGTCAAAGGTTTGGACACACCTAGTCAAAGGTTTGGACACACCTAGTCAAAGGTTTGGACACACCTAGTCAAAGGTTTGGACACACCTAGTCAAAGGTTTGGACACACCTAGTCAAAGGTTTGGACACACCTAGTCAAAGGTTTGGACACACCTAGTCAAAGGTTTGGACACACCTAGTCAAAGGTTTGGACACACCTAGTCAAAGGTTTGGACACACCTAGTCAAAGGTTTGGACACACCTAGTCAAAGGTTTGGACACACCTAGTCAAAGGTTTGGACACACCTAGTCAAAGGTTTGGACACACCTAGTCAAAGGTTTGGACACACCTAGTCAAAGGTTTGGACACACCTAGTCAAAGGTTTGGACACACCTAGTCAAAGGTTTGGACACACCTAGTCAAAGGTTTGGACACACCTAGTCAAAGGTTTGGACACACCTAGTCAAAGGTTTGGACACACCTAGTCAAAGGTTTGGACACACCTAGTCAAAGGTTTGGACACACCTAGTCAAAGGTTTGGACACACCTAGTCAAAGGTTTGGACACACCTAGTCAAAGGTTTGGACACACCTAGTCAAAGGTTTGGACACACCTAGTCAAAGGTTTGGACACACCTAGTCAAAGGTTTGGACACACCTAGTCAAAGGTTTGGACACACCTAGTCAAAGGTTTGGACACACCTAGTCAAAGGTTTGGACACACCTAGTCAAAGGTTTGGACACACCTAGTCAAAGGTTTGGACACACCTAGTCAAAGGTTTGGACACACCTAGTCAAAGGTTTGGACACACCTAGTCAAAGGTTTGGACACACCTAGTCAAAGGTTTGGACACACCTAGTCAAAGGTTTGGACACACCTAGTCAAAGGTTTGGACACACCTAGTCAAAGGTTTGGACACACCTAGTCAAAGGTTTGGACACACCTAGTCAAAGGTTTGGACACACCTAGTCAAAGGTTTGGACACACCTAGTCAAAGGTTTGGACACACCTAGTCAAAGGTTTGGACACACCTAGTCAAAGGTTTGGACACACCTAGTCAAAGGTTTGGACACACCTAGTCAAAGGTTTGGACACACCTAGTCAAAGGTTTGGACACACCTAGTCAAAGGTTTGGACACACCTAGTCAAAGGTTTGGACACACCTAGTCAAAGGTTTGGACACACCTAGTCAAAGGTTTGGACACACCTAGTCAAAGGTTTGGACACACCTAGTCAAAGGTTTGGACACACCTAGTCAAAGGTTTGGACACACCTAGTCAAAGGTTTGGACACACCTAGTCAAAGGTTTGGACACACCTAGTCAAAGGTTTGGACACACCTAGTCAAAGGTTTGGACACACCTAGTCAAAGGTTTGGACACACCTAGTCAAAGGTTTGGACACACCTAGTCAAAGGTTTGGACACACCTAGTCAAAGGTTTGGACACACCTAGTCAAAGGTTTGGACACACCTAGTCAAAGGTTTGGACACACCTAGTCAAAGGTTTGGACACACCTAGTCAAAGGTTTGGACACACCTAGTCAAAGGTTTGGACACACCTAGTCAAAGGTTTGGACACACCTAGTCAAAGGTTTGGACACACCTAGTCAAAGGTTTGGACACACCTAGTCAAAGGTTTGGACACACCTAGTCAAAGGTTTGGACACACCTAGTCAAAGGTTTGGACACACCTAGTCAAAGGTTTGGACACACCTAGTCAAAGGTTTGGACACACCTAGTCAAAGGTTTGGACACACCTAGTCAAAGGTTTGGACACACCTAGTCAAAGGTTTGGACACACCTAGTCAAAGGTTTGGACACACCTAGTCAAAGGTTTGGACACACCTAGTCAAAGGTTTGGACACACCTAGTCAAAGGTTTGGACACACCTAGTCAAAGGTTTGGACACACCTAGTCAAAGGTTTGGACACACCTAGTCAAAGGTTTGGACACACCTAGTCAAAGGTTTGGACACACCTAGTCAAAGGTTTGGACACACCTAGTCAAAGGTTTGGACACACCTAGTCAAAGGTTTGGACACACCTAGTCAAAGGTTTGGACACACCTAGTCAAAGGTTTGGACACACCTAGTCAAAGGTTTGGACACACCTAGTCAAAGGTTTGGACACACCTAGTCAAAGGTTTGGACACACCTAGTCAAAGGTTTGGACACACCTAGTCAAAGGTTTGGACACACCTAGTCAAAGGTTTGGACACACCTAGTCAAAGGTTTGGACACACCTAGTCAAAGGTTTGGACACACCTAGTCAAAGGTTTGGACACACCTAGTCAAAGGTTTGGACACACCTAGTCAAAGGTTTGGACACACCTAGTCAAAGGTTTGGACACACCTAGTCAAAGGTTTGGACACACCTAGTCAAAGGTTTGGACACACCTAGTCAAAGGTTTGGACACACCTAGTCAAAGGTTTGGACACACCTAGTCAAAGGTTTGGACACACCTAGTCAAAGGTTTGGACACACCTAGTCAAAGGTTTGGACACACCTAGTCAAAGGTTTGGACACACCTAGTCAAAGGTTTGGACACACCTAGTCAAAGGTTTGGACACACCTAGTCAAAGGTTTGGACACACCTAGTCAAAGGTTTGGACACACCTAGTCAAAGGTTTGGACACACCTAGTCAAAGGTTTGGACACACCTAGTCAAAGGTTTGGACACACCTAGTCAAAGGTTTGGACACACCTAGTCAAAGGTTTGGACACACCTAGTCAAAGGTTTGGACACACCTAGTCAAAGGTTTGGACACACCTAGTCAAAGGTTTGGACACACCTAGTCAAAGGTTTGGACACACCTAGTCAAAGGTTTGGACACACCTAGTCAAAGGTTTGGACACACCTAGTCAAAGGTTTGGACACACCTAGTCAAAGGTTTGGACACACCTAGTCAAAGGTTTGGACACACCTAGTCAAAGGTTTGGACACACCTAGTCAAAGGTTTGGACACACCTAGTCAAAGGTTTGGACACACCTAGTCAAAGGTTTGGACACACCTAGTCAAAGGTTTGGACACACCTAGTCAAAGGTTTGGACACACCTAGTCAAAGGTTTGGACACACCTAGTCAAAGGTTTGGACACACCTAGTCAAAGGTTTGGACACACCCAGTCAAAGGTTTGGACACACCTAGTCAAAGGTTTGGACACACCTAGTCAAAGGTTTGGACACACCCAGTCAAAGGTTTGGACACACCTAGTCAAAGGTTTGGACACACCCAGTCAAAGGTTTGGACACACCTAGTCAAAGGTTTGGACACACCTAGTCAAAGGTTTGGACACACCTAGTCAAAGGTTTGGACACACCTAGTCAAAGGTTTGGACACACCTAGTCAAAGGTTTGGACACACCTAGTCAAAGGTTTGGACACACCTAGTCAAAGGTTTGGACACACCTAGTCAAAGGTTTGGACACACCTAGTCAAAGGTTTGGACACACCTAGTCAAAGGTTTGGACACACCTAGTCAAAGGTTTGGACACACCTAGTCAAAGGTTTGGACACACCTAGTCAAAGGTTTGGACACACCTAGTCAAAGGTTTGGACACACCTAGTCAAAGGTTTGGACACACCTAGTCAAAGGTTTGGACACACCTAGTCAAAGGTTTGGACACACCTAGTCAAAGGTTTGGACACACCTAGTCAAAGGTTTGGACACACCTAGTCAAAGGTTTGGACACACCTAGTCAAAGGTTTGGACACACCTAGTCAAAGGTTTGGACACACCTAGTCAAAGGTTTGGACACACCAGTCAAAGGTTTGGACACACCTAGTCAAAGGTTTGGACACACCTAGTCAAAGGTTTGGACACACCCAGTCAAAGGTTTGGACACACCAGTCAAAGGTTTGGACACACCCAGTCAAAGGTTTGGACACACCCAGTCAAAGGTTTGGACACACCTAGTCAAAGGTTTGGACACACCCAGTCAAAGGTTTGGACACACCTAGTCAAAGGTTTGGACACACCTAGTCAAAGGTTTGGACACACCTAGTCAAAGGTTTGGACACACCTAGTCAAAGGTTTGGACACACCTAGTCAAAGGTTTGGACACACCTAGTCAAAGGTTTGGACACACCTAGTCAAAGGTTTGGACACACCTAGTCAAAGGTTTGGACACACCTAGTCAAAGGTTTGGACACACCTAGTCAAAGGTTTGGACACACCTAGTCAAAGGTTTGGACACACCTAGTCAAAGGTTTGGACACACCTAGTCAAAGGTTTGGACACACCTAGTCAAAGGTTTGGACACACCTAGTCAAAGGTTTGGACACACCTAGTCAAAGGTTTGGACACACCTAGTCAAAGGTTTGGACACACCTAGTCAAAGGTTTGGACACACCTAGTCAAAGGTTTGGACACACCTAGTCAAAGGTTTGGACACACCTAGTCAAAGGTTTGGACACACCTAGTCAAAGGTTTGGACACACCTAGTCAAAGGTTTGGACACACCCAGTCAAAGGTTTGGACACACCTAGTCAAAGGTTTGGACACACCCAGTCAAAGGTTTGGACACACCCAGTCAAAGGTTTGGACACACCTAGTCAAAGGTTTGGACACACCTAGTCAAAGGTTTGGACACACCTAGTCAAAGGTTTGGACACACCTAGTCAAAGGTTTGGACACACCTAGTCAAAGGTTTGGACACACCTAGTCAAAGGTTTGGACACACCTAGTCAAAGGTTTGGACACACCTAGTCAAAGGTTTGGACACACCTAGTCAAAGGTTTGGACACACCTAGTCAAAGGTTTGGACACACCTAGTCAAAGGTTTGGACACACCTAGTCAAAGGTTTGGACACACCTAGTCAAAGGTTTGGACACACCTAGTCAAAGGTTTGGACACACCTAGTCAAAGGTTTGGACACACCTAGTCAAAGGTTTGGACACACCTAGTCAAAGGTTTGGACACACCTAGTCAAAGGTTTGGACACACCTAGTCAAAGGTTTGGACACACCTAGTCAAAGGTTTGGACACACCTAGTCAAAGGTTTGGACACACCTAGTCAAAGGTTTGGACACACCTAGTCAAAGGTTTGGACACACCTAGTCAAAGGTTTGGACACACCTAGTCAAAGGTTTGGACACACCTAGTCAAAGGTTTGGACACACCTAGTCAAAGGTTTGGACACACCCAGTCAAAGGTTTGGACACACCTAGTCAAAGGTTTGGACACACCTAGTCAAAGGTTTGGACACACCTAGTCAAAGGTTTGGACACACCTAGTCAAAGGTTTGGACACACCTAGTCAAAGGTTTGGACACACCTAGTCAAAGGTTTGGACACACCTAGTCAAAGGTTTGGACACACCTAGTCAAAGGTTTGGACACACCTAGTCAAAGGTTTGGACACACCTAGTCAAAGGTTTGGACACACCTAGTCAAAGGTTTGGACACACCTAGTCAAAGGTTTGGACACACCTAGTCAAAGGTTTGGACACACCTAGTCAAAGGTTTGGACACACCTAGTCAAAGGTTTGGACACACCTAGTCAAAGGTTTGGACACACCTAGTCAAAGGTTTGGACACACCTAGTCAAAGGTTTGGACACACCTAGTCAAAGGTTTGGACACACCTAGTCAAAGGTTTGGACACACCTAGTCAAAGGTTTGGACACACCTAGTCAAAGGTTTGGACACACCTAGTCAAAGGTTTGGACACACCTAGTCAAAGGTTTGGACACACCTAGTCAAAGGTTTGGACACACCTAGTCAAAGGTTTGGACACACCCAGTCAAAGGTTTGGACACACCTAGTCAAAGGTTTGGACACACCTAGTCAAAGGTTTGGACACACCCAGTCAAAGGTTTGGACACACCTAGTCAAAGGTTTGGACACACCTAGTCAAAGGTTTGGACACACCTAGTCAAAGGTTTGGACACACCTAGTCAAAGGTTTGGACACACCTAGTCAAAGGTTTGGACACACCTAGTCAAAGGTTTGGACACACCTAGTCAAAGGTTTGGACACACCTAGTCAAAGGTTTGGACACACCTAGTCAAAGGTTTGGACACACCTAGTCAAAGGTTTGGACACACCTAGTCAAAGGTTTGGACACACCTAGTCAAAGGTTTGGACACACCTAGTCAAAGGTTTGGACACACCTAGTCAAAGGTTTGGACACACCTAGTCAAAGGTTTGGACACACCTAGTCAAAGGTTTGGACACACCTAGTCAAAGGTTTGGACACACCTAGTCAAAGGTTTGGACACACCTAGTCAAAGGTTTGGACACACCTAGTCAAAGGTTTGGACACACCTAGTCAAAGGTTTGGACACACCTAGTCAAAGGTTTGGACACACCTAGTCAAAGGTTTGGACACACCTAGTCAAAGGTTTGGACACACCTAGTCAAAGGTTTGGACACACCTAGTCAAAGGTTTGGACACACCTAGTCAAAGGTTTGGACACACCTAGTCAAAGGTTTGGACACACCTAGTCAAAGGTTTGGACACACCCAGTCAAAGGTTTGGACACACCAGTCAAAGGTTTGGACACACCTAGTCAAAGGTTTGGACACACCCAGTCAAAGGTTTGGACACACCCAGTCAAAGGTTTGGACACACCTAGTCAAAGGTTTGGACACACCTAGTCAAAGGTTTGGACACACCTAGTCAAAGGTTTGGACACACCTAGTCAAAGGTTTGGACACACCTAGTCAAAGGTTTGGACACACCTAGTCAAAGGTTTGGACACACCTAGTCAAAGGTTTGGACACACCTAGTCAAAGGTTTGGACACACCTAGTCAAAGGTTTGGACACACCTAGTCAAAGGTTTGGACACACCTAGTCAAAGGTTTGGACACACCTAGTCAAAGGTTTGGACACACCTAGTCAAAGGTTTGGACACACCTAGTCAAAGGTTTGGACACACCTAGTCAAAGGTTTGGACACACCTAGTCAAAGGTTTGGACACACCTAGTCAAAGGTTTGGACACACCTAGTCAAAGGTTTGGACACACCTAGTCAAAGGTTTGGACACACCTAGTCAAAGGTTTGGACACACCTAGTCAAAGGTTTGGACACACCTAGTCAAAGGTTTGGACACACCTAGTCAAAGGTTTGGACACACCTAGTCAAAGGTTTGGACACACCTAGTCAAAGGTTTGGACACACCTAGTCAAAGGTTTGGACACACCTAGTCAAAGGTTTGGACACACCCAGTCAAAGGTTTGGACACACCCAGTCAAAGGTTTGGACACACCCAGTCAAAGGTTTGGACACACCCAGTCAAAGGTTTGGACACACCTAGTCAAAGGTTTGGACACACCTAGTCAAAGGTTTGGACACACCTAGTCAAAGGTTTGGACACACCTAGTCAAAGGTTTGGACACACCTAGTCAAAGGTTTGGACACACCTAGTCAAAGGTTTGGACACACCTAGTCAAAGGTTTGGACACACCTAGTCAAAGGTTTGGACACACCTAGTCAAAGGTTTGGACACACCTAGTCAAAGGTTTGGACACACCTAGTCAAAGGTTTGGACACACCTAGTCAAAGGTTTGGACACACCTAGTCAAAGGTTTGGACACACCTAGTCAAAGGTTTGGACACACCTAGTCAAAGGTTTGGACACACCTAGTCAAAGGTTTGGACACACCTAGTCAAAGGTTTGGACACACCTAGTCAAAGGTTTGGACACACCTAGTCAAAGGTTTGGACACACCTAGTCAAAGGTTTGGACACACCTAGTCAAAGGTTTGGACACACCTAGTCAAAGGTTTGGACACACCTAGTCAAAGGTTTGGACACACCTAGTCAAAGGTTTGGACACACCCAGTCAAAGGTTTGGACACACCCAGTCAAAGGTTTGGACACACCTAGTCAAAGGTTTGGACACACCTAGTCAAAGGTTTGGACACACCTAGTCAAAGGTTTGGACACACCTAGTCAAAGGTTTGGACACACCTAGTCAAAGGTTTGGACACACCTAGTCAAAGGTTTGGACACACCTAGTCAAAGGTTTGGACACACCTAGTCAAAGGTTTGGACACACCTAGTCAAAGGTTTGGACACACCTAGTCAAAGGTTTGGACACACCTAGTCAAAGGTTTGGACACACCTAGTCAAAGGTTTGGACACACCTAGTCAAAGGTTTGGACACACCTAGTCAAAGGTTTGGACACACCTAGTCAAAGGTTTGGACACACCTAGTCAAAGGTTTGGACACACCTAGTCAAAGGTTTGGACACACCTAGTCAAAGGTTTGGACACACCTAGTCAAAGGTTTGGACACACCTAGTCAAAGGTTTGGACACACCTAGTCAAAGGTTTGGACACACCTAGTCAAAGGTTTGGACACACCTAGTCAAAGGTTTGGACACACCTAGTCAAAGGTTTGGACACACCTAGTCAAAGGTTTGGACACACCTAGTCAAAGGTTTGGACACACCCAGTCAAAGGTTTGGACACACCTAGTCAAAGGTTTGGACACACCTAGTCAAAGGTTTGGACACACCCAGTCAAAGGTTTGGACACACCTAGTCAAAGGTTTGGACACACCTAGTCAAAGGTTTGGACACACCTAGTCAAAGGTTTGGACACACCTAGTCAAAGGTTTGGACACACCTAGTCAAAGGTTTGGACACACCTAGTCAAAGGTTTGGACACACCTAGTCAAAGGTTTGGACACACCTAGTCAAAGGTTTGGACACACCTAGTCAAAGGTTTGGACACACCTAGTCAAAGGTTTGGACACACCTAGTCAAAGGTTTGGACACACCTAGTCAAAGGTTTGGACACACCTAGTCAAAGGTTTGGACACACCTAGTCAAAGGTTTGGACACACCTAGTCAAAGGTTTGGACACACCTAGTCAAAGGTTTGGACACACCTAGTCAAAGGTTTGGACACACCTAGTCAAAGGTTTGGACACACCTAGTCAAAGGTTTGGACACACCTAGTCAAAGGTTTGGACACACCTAGTCAAAGGTTTGGACACACCTAGTCAAAGGTTTGGACACACCTAGTCAAAGGTTTGGACACACCTAGTCAAAGGTTTGGACACACCTAGTCAAAGGTTTGGACACACCTAGTCAAAGGTTTGGACACACCTAGTCAAAGGTTTGGACACACCTAGTCAAAGGTTTGGACACACCCAGTCAAAGGTTTGGACACACCCAGTCAAAGGTTTGGACACACCTAGTCAAAGGTTTGGACACACCCAGTCAAAGGTTTGGACACACCTAGTCAAAGGTTTGGACACACCTAGTCAAAGGTTTGGACACACCTAGTCAAAGGTTTGGACACACCTAGTCAAAGGTTTGGACACACCTAGTCAAAGGTTTGGACACACCTAGTCAAAGGTTTGGACACACCTAGTCAAAGGTTTGGACACACCTAGTCAAAGGTTTGGACACACCTAGTCAAAGGTTTGGACACACCTAGTCAAAGGTTTGGACACACCTAGTCAAAGGTTTGGACACACCTAGTCAAAGGTTTGGACACACCTAGTCAAAGGTTTGGACACACCTAGTCAAAGGTTTGGACACACCTAGTCAAAGGTTTGGACACACCTAGTCAAAGGTTTGGACACACCTAGTCAAAGGTTTGGACACACCTAGTCAAAGGTTTGGACACACCTAGTCAAAGGTTTGGACACACCTAGTCAAAGGTTTGGACACACCTAGTCAAAGGTTTGGACACACCTAGTCAAAGGTTTGGACACACCTAGTCAAAGGTTTGGACACACCTAGTCAAAGGTTTGGACACACCTAGTCAAAGGTTTGGACACACCTAGTCAAAGGTTTGGACACACCCAGTCAAAGGTTTGGACACACCTAGTCAAAGGTTTGGACACACCTAGTCAAAGGTTTGGACACACCCAGTCAAAGGTTTGGACACACCCAGTCAAAGGTTTGGACACACCTAGTCAAAGGTTTGGACACACCCAGTCAAAGGTTTGGACACACCTAGTCAAAGGTTTGGACACACCTAGTCAAAGGTTTGGACACACCTAGTCAAAGGTTTGGACACACCTAGTCAAAGGTTTGGACACACCTAGTCAAAGGTTTGGACACACCTAGTCAAAGGTTTGGACACACCTAGTCAAAGGTTTGGACACACCTAGTCAAAGGTTTGGACACACCTAGTCAAAGGTTTGGACACACCTAGTCAAAGGTTTGGACACACCTAGTCAAAGGTTTGGACACACCTAGTCAAAGGTTTGGACACACCTAGTCAAAGGTTTGGACACACCTAGTCAAAGGTTTGGACACACCTAGTCAAAGGTTTGGACACACCTAGTCAAAGGTTTGGACACACCTAGTCAAAGGTTTGGACACACCTAGTCAAAGGTTTGGACACACCTAGTCAAAGGTTTGGACACACCTAGTCAAAGGTTTGGACACACCTAGTCAAAGGTTTGGACACACCTAGTCAAAGGTTTGGACACACCTAGTCAAAGGTTTGGACACACCTAGTCAAAGGTTTGGACACACCTAGTCAAAGGTTTGGACACACCCAGTCAAAGGTTTGGACACACCAGTCAAAGGTTTGGACACACCCAGTCAAAGGTTTGGACACACCCAGTCAAAGGTTTGGACACACCTAGTCAAAGGTTTGGACACACCTAGTCAAAGGTTTGGACACACCTAGTCAAAGGTTTGGACACACCTAGTCAAAGGTTTGGACACACCTAGTCAAAGGTTTGGACACACCTAGTCAAAGGTTTGGACACACCTAGTCAAAGGTTTGGACACACCTAGTCAAAGGTTTGGACACACCTAGTCAAAGGTTTGGACACACCTAGTCAAAGGTTTGGACACACCTAGTCAAAGGTTTGGACACACCTAGTCAAAGGTTTGGACACACCTAGTCAAAGGTTTGGACACACCTAGTCAAAGGTTTGGACACACCTAGTCAAAGGTTTGGACACACCTAGTCAAAGGTTTGGACACACCTAGTCAAAGGTTTGGACACACCTAGTCAAAGGTTTGGACACACCTAGTCAAAGGTTTGGACACACCTAGTCAAAGGTTTGGACACACCACCTAGTCAAAGGTTTGGACACACCTAGTCAAAGGTTTGGACACACCTAGTCAAAGGTTTGGACACACCTAGTCAAAGGTTTGGACACACCTAGTCAAAGGTTTGGACACACCCAGTCAAAGGTTTGGACACACCTAGTCAAAGGTTTGGACACACCAGTCAAAGGTTTGGACACACCTAGTCAAAGGTTTGGACACACCTAGTCAAAGGTTTGGACACACCCAGTCAAAGGTTTGGACACACCTAGTCAAAGGTTTGGACACACCTAGTCAAAGGTTTGGACACACCTAGTCAAAGGTTTGGACACACCTAGTCAAAGGTTTGGACACACCTAGTCAAAGGTTTGGACACACCTAGTCAAAGGTTTGGACACACCTAGTCAAAGGTTTGGACACACCTAGTCAAAGGTTTGGACACACCTAGTCAAAGGTTTGGACACACCTAGTCAAAGGTTTGGACACACCTAGTCAAAGGTTTGGACACACCTAGTCAAAGGTTTGGACACACCTAGTCAAAGGTTTGGACACACCTAGTCAAAGGTTTGGACACACCTAGTCAAAGGTTTGGACACACCTAGTCAAAGGTTTGGACACACCTAGTCAAAGGTTTGGACACACCTAGTCAAAGGTTTGGACACACCTAGTCAAAGGTTTGGACACACCTAGTCAAAGGTTTGGACACACCTAGTCAAAGGTTTGGACACACCTAGTCAAAGGTTTGGACACACCTAGTCAAAGGTTTGGACACACCTAGTCAAAGGTTTGGACACACCCAGTCAAAGGTTTGGACACACCCAGTCAAAGGTTTGGACACACCAGTCAAAGGTTTGGACACACCAGTCAAAGGTTTGGACACACCCAGTCAAAGGTTTGGACACACCTAGTCAAAGGTTTGGACACACCTAGTCAAAGGTTTGGACACACCTAGTCAAAGGTTTGGACACACCTAGTCAAAGGTTTGGACACACCTAGTCAAAGGTTTGGACACACCTAGTCAAAGGTTTGGACACACCTAGTCAAAGGTTTGGACACACCTAGTCAAAGGTTTGGACACACCTAGTCAAAGGTTTGGACACACCTAGTCAAAGGTTTGGACACACCTAGTCAAAGGTTTGGACACACCTAGTCAAAGGTTTGGACACACCTAGTCAAAGGTTTGGACACACCTAGTCAAAGGTTTGGACACACCTAGTCAAAGGTTTGGACACACCTAGTCAAAGGTTTGGACACACCTAGTCAAAGGTTTGGACACACCTAGTCAAAGGTTTGGACACACCTAGTCAAAGGTTTGGACACACCTAGTCAAAGGTTTGGACACACCTAGTCAAAGGTTTGGACACACCTAGTCAAAGGTTTGGACACACCTAGTCAAAGGTTTGGACACACCTAGTCAAAGGTTTGGACACACCTAGTCAAAGGTTTGGACACACCCAGTCAAAGGTTTGGACACACCTAGTCAAAGGTTTGGACACACCTAGTCAAAGGTTTGGACACACCCAGTCAAAGGTTTGGACACACCTAGTCAAAGGTTTGGACACACCTAGTCAAAGGTTTGGACACACCTAGTCAAAGGTTTGGACACACCTAGTCAAAGGTTTGGACACACCTAGTCAAAGGTTTGGACACACCTAGTCAAAGGTTTGGACACACCTAGTCAAAGGTTTGGACACACCTAGTCAAAGGTTTGGACACACCTAGTCAAAGGTTTGGACACACCTAGTCAAAGGTTTGGACACACCTAGTCAAAGGTTTGGACACACCTAGTCAAAGGTTTGGACACACCTAGTCAAAGGTTTGGACACACCTAGTCAAAGGTTTGGACACACCTAGTCAAAGGTTTGGACACACCTAGTCAAAGGTTTGGACACACCTAGTCAAAGGTTTGGACACACCTAGTCAAAGGTTTGGACACACCTAGTCAAAGGTTTGGACACACCTAGTCAAAGGTTTGGACACACCTAGTCAAAGGTTTGGACACACCTAGTCAAAGGTTTGGACACACCTAGTCAAAGGTTTGGACACACCCAGTCAAAGGTTTGGACACACCTAGTCAAAGGTTTGGACACACCTAGTCAAAGGTTTGGACACACCCAGTCAAAGGTTTGGACACAAAAAGGTCAAAGGTTTGGACACACCTAGTCAAAGGTTTGGACACACCCAGTCAAAGGTTTGGACACACCTAGTCAAAGGTTTGGACACACCTAGTCAAAGGTTTGGACACACCTAGTCAAAGGTTTGGACACACCTAGTCAAAGGTTTGGACACACCTAGTCAAAGGTTTGGACACACCTAGTCAAAGGTTTGGACACACCTAGTCAAAGGTTTGGACACACCTAGTCAAAGGTTTGGACACACCTAGTCAAAGGTTTGGACACACCTAGTCAAAGGTTTGGACACACCTAGTCAAAGGTTTGGACACACCTAGTCAAAGGTTTGGACACACCTAGTCAAAGGTTTGGACACACCTAGTCAAAGGTTTGGACACACCTAGTCAAAGGTTTGGACACACCTAGTCAAAGGTTTGGACACACCTAGTCAAAGGTTTGGACACACCTAGTCAAAGGTTTGGACACACCTAGTCAAAGGTTTGGACACACCTAGTCAAAGGTTTGGACACACCTAGTCAAAGGTTTGGACACACCTAGTCAAAGGTTTGGACACACCTAGTCAAAGGTTTGGACACACCTAGTCAAAGGTTTGGACACACCTAGTCAAAGGTTTGGACACACCTAGTCAAAGGTTTGGACACACCCAGTCAAAGGTTTGGACACACCTAGTCAAAGGTTTGGACACACCTAGTCAAAGGTTTGGACACACCCAGTCAAAGGTTTGGACACACCCAGTCAAAGGTTTGGACACACCCAGTCAAAGGTTTGGACACACCCAGTCAAAGGTTTGGACACACCCAGTCAAAGGTTTGGACACACCTAGTCAAAGGTTTGGACACACCCAGTCAAAGGTTTGGACACACCTAGTCAAAGGTTTGGACACACCTAGTCAAAGGTTTGGACACACCTAGTCAAAGGTTTGGACACACCTAGTCAAAGGTTTGGACACACCTAGTCAAAGGTTTGGACACACCTAGTCAAAGGTTTGGACACACCTAGTCAAAGGTTTGGACACACCTAGTCAAAGGTTTGGACACACCTAGTCAAAGGTTTGGACACACCTAGTCAAAGGTTTGGACACACCTAGTCAAAGGTTTGGACACACCTAGTCAAAGGTTTGGACACACCTAGTCAAAGGTTTGGACACACCTAGTCAAAGGTTTGGACACACCTAGTCAAAGGTTTGGACACACCTAGTCAAAGGTTTGGACACACCTAGTCAAAGGTTTGGACACACCTAGTCAAAGGTTTGGACACACCTAGTCAAAGGTTTGGACACACCTAGTCAAAGGTTTGGACACACCTAGTCAAAGGTTTGGACACACCTAGTCAAAGGTTTGGACACACCTAGTCAAAGGTTTGGACACACCTAGTCAAAGGTTTGGACACACCTAGTCAAAGGTTTGGACACACCCAGTCAAAGGTTTGGACACACCCAGTCAAAGGTTTGGACACACCCAGTCAAAGGTTTGGACACACCCAGTCAAAGGTTTGGACACACCCAGTCAAAGGTTTGGACACACCTAGTCAAAGGTTTGGACACACCCAGTCAAAGGTTTGGACACACCTAGTCAAAGGTTTGGACACACCTAGTCAAAGGTTTGGACACACCCAGTCAAAGGTTTGGACACACCTAGTCAAAGGTTTGGACACACCTAGTCAAAGGTTTGGACACACCCAGTCAAAGGTTTGGACACACCAGTCAAAGGTTTGGACACACCTAGTCAAAGGTTTGGACACACCTAGTCAAAGGTTTGGACACACCTAGTCAAAGGTTTGGACACACCTAGTCAAAGGTTTGGACACACCCAGTCAAAGGTTTGGACACACCCAGTCAAAGGTTTGGACACACCTAGTCAAAGGTTTGGACACACCTAGTCAAAGGTTTGGACACACCTAGTCAAAGGTTTGGACACACCTAGTCAAAGGTTTGGACACACCTAGTCAAAGGTTTGGACACACCTAGTCAAAGGTTTGGACACACCCAGTCAAAGGTTTGGACACACCCAGTCAAAGGTTTGGACACACCTAGTCAAAGGTTTGGACACACCTAGTCAAATGTTTGGACACACCTAGTCAAAGGTTTGGACACACCTAGTCAAAGGTTTGGACACACCTAGTCAAAGGTTTGGACACACCTAGTCAAAGGTTTGGACACACCTAGTCAAAGGTTTGGACACACCTAGTCAAAGGTTTGGACACACCTAGTCAAAGGTTTGGACACACCTAGTCAAAGGTTTGGACACACCTAGTCAAAGGTTTGGACACACCTAGTCAAAGGTTTGGACACACCTAGTCAAAGGTTTGGACACACCTAGTCAAAGGTTTGGACACACCTAGTCAAAGGTTTGGACACACCCAGTCAAAGGTTTGGACACACCTAGTCAAAGGTTTGGACACACCTAGTCAAAGGTTTGGACACACCCAGTCAAAGGTTTGGACACACCCAGTCAAAGGTTTGGACACACCTAGTCAAAGGTTTGGACACCCCCAGTCAAAGGTTTGGACACACCTAGTCAAAGGTTTGGACACACCTAGTCAAAGGTTTGGACACACCTAGTCAAAGGTTTGGACACACCTAGTCAAAGGTTTGGACACACCTAGTCAAAGGTTTGGACACACCTAGTCAAAGGTTTGGACACACCTAGTCAAAGGTTTGGACACACCTAGTCAAAGGTTTGGACACACCTAGTCAAAGGTTTGGACACACCTAGTCAAAGGTTTGGACACACCTAGTCAAAGGTTTGGACACACCTAGTCAAAGGTTTGGACACACCTAGTCAAAGGTTTGGACACACCTAGTCAAAGGTTTGGACACACCTAGTCAAAGGTTTGGACACACCTAGTCAAAGGTTTGGACACACCTAGTCAAAGGTTTGGACACACCTAGTCAAAGGTTTGGACACACCTAGTCAAAGGTTTGGACACACCTAGTCAAAGGTTTGGACACACCTAGTCAAAGGTTTGGACACACCTAGTCAAAGGTTTGGACACACCTAGTCAAATGTTTGGACACACCTAGTCAAAGGTTTGGACACACCTAGTCAAAGGTTTGGACACACCCAGTCAAAGGTTTGGACACACCTAGTCAAAGGTTTGGACACACCTAGTCAAAGGTTTGGACACACCCAGTCAAAGGTTTGGACACACCCAGTCAAAGGTTTGGACACACCCAGTCAAAGGTTTGGACACACCCAGTCAAAGGTTTGGACACACCCAGTCAAAGGTTTGGACACACCTAGTCAAAGGTTTGGACACACCCAGTCAAAGGTTTGGACACACCTAGTCAAAGGTTTGGACACACCTAGTCAAAGGTTTGGACACACCTAGTCAAAGGTTTGGACACACCTAGTCAAATGTTTGGACACACCTAGTCAAAGGTTTGGACACACCTAGTCAAAGGTTTGGACACACCTAGTCAAAGGTTTGGACACACCTAGTCAAAGGTTTGGACACACCTAGTCAAAGGTTTGGACACACCTAGTCAAAGGTTTGGACACACCTAGTCAAAGGTTTGGACACACCTAGTCAAAGGTTTGGACACACCTAGTCAAAGGTTTGGACACACCTAGTCAAAGGTTTGGACACACCTAGTCAAAGGTTTGGACACACCTAGTTAAAGGTTTGGACACACCTAGTCAAAGGTTTGGACACACCTAGTCAAAGGTTTGGACACACCTAGTCAAAGGTTTGGACACACCTAGTCAAAGGTTTGGACACACCTAGTCAAATGCTTGGACACACCTAGTCAAAGGTTTGGACACACCTAGTCAAAGGTTTGGACACACCCAGTCAAAGGTTTGGACACACCTAGTCAAAGGTTTGGACACACCTAGTCAAAGGTTTGGACACACCCAGTCAAAGGTTTGGACACACCCAGTCAAAGGTTTGGACACACCCAGTCAAAGGTTTGGACACACCCAGTCAAAGGTTTGGACACACCTAGTCAAAGGTTTGGACACACCCAGTCAAAGGTTTGGACACACCTAGTCAAAGGTTTGGACACACCTAGTCAAAGGTTTGGACACACCTAGTCAAAGGTTTGGACACACCTAGTCAAATGTTTGGACACACCTAGTCAAAGGTTTGGACACACCTAGTCAAAGGTTTGGACACACCTAGTCAAAGGTTTGGACACACCTAGTCAAAGGTTTGGACACACCTAGTCAAAGGTTTGGACACACCTAGTCAAAGGTTTGGACACACCTAGTCAAAGGTTTGGACACACCTAGTCAAAGGTTTGGACACACCTAGTCAAAGGTTTGGACACACCTAGTCAAAGGTTTGGACACACCTAGTCAAATGCTTGGACACACCTAGTGAAAGGTTTGGACACACCTAGTCAAAGGTTTGGACACACCCAGTCAAAGGTTTGGACACACCTAGTCAAAGGTTTGGACACACCTAGTCAAAGGTTTGGACACACCCAGTCAAAGGTTTGGACACACCCAGTCAAAGGTTTGGACACACCTAGTCAAAGGTTTGGACACACCCAGTCAAAGGTTTGGACACACCTAGTCAAAGGTTTGGACACACCCAGTCAAAGGTTTGGACACACCTAGTCAAAGGTTTGGACACACCTAGTCAAAGGTTTGGACACACCTAGTCAAATGTTTGGACACACCTAGTCAAAGGTTTGGACACACCTAGTCAAAGGTTTGGACACACCTAGTCAAAGGTTTGGACACACCTAGTCAAAGGTTTGGACACACCTAGTCAAAGGTTTGGACACACCTAGTCAAAGGTTTGGACACACCTAGTCAAAGGTTTGGACACACCTAGTCAAAGGTTTGGACACACCTAGTCAAAGGTTTGGACACACCTAGTCAAAGGTTTGGACACACCTAGTCAAAGGTTTGGACACACCTAGTCAAAGGTTTGGACACACCTAGTCAAAGGTTTGGACACACCTAGTCAAAGGTTTGGGACAACCTAGTCAAAGGTTTGGACACACCTAGTCAAATTGCTTGGACACACCTAGTGAAAGTTTGGACACCACCTAGTCAAAGGTTGGACACACCCAGTCAAAGTTTGGACACACCTAGTCAAAGGTTTGGACACACCTAGTCAAAGGTTTGGGACACACCCAGTCAAGGGTCTTGGACACACCCAGTCAAAGGTTTGGACACACCCAGTCAAAGGTTGGACAACACCCAGTCAAAGGTTTGGACACACCTAGTCAAAGGTTTGGACACACCTAGGTCAAAGGTTTGGACACACCAGTCAAAGGTTTGGACACACCTAGTCAAAGGTTTGGAACAACCTAGTCAAAGGTTTGGACACACCTAGTCAAAGGTTTGGACACACCTAGTCAAAGGTTTGGACACACCTAGTCAAAGGTTTGGACACACCTAGTCAAAGGTTTTGACACACCTAGTCAAAGGTTTGGACACACCTAGTCAAAGGTTTGGACACACCTAGTCAAAGGTTTGGACACACCTAGTCAAAGGTTTGGACACACCTAGTCAAAGGTTTGGACACACCTAGTCAAAGGTTTGGACACACCTAGTCAAAGGTTTGGACACACCTAGTCAAAGGTTTGGACACACCTAGTCAAAGGTTTGGACACACCTAGTCAAAGGTTTGGACACACCTAGTCAAATGCTTGGACACACCTAGTGAAAGGTTTGGACACACCTAGTCAAAGGTTTGGACACACCCAGTCAAAGGTTTGGACACACCTAGTCAAAGGTTTGGACACACCTAGTCAAAGGTTTGGACACACCCAGTCAAAGGTTTGGACACACCCAGTCAAAGGTTTGGACACACCCAGTCAAAGGTTTGGACACACCCAGTCAAAGGTTTGGACACACCTAGTCAAAGGTTTGGACACACCCAGTCAAAGGTTTGGACACACCTAGTCAAAGGTTTGGACACACCTAGTCAAAGGTTTGGACACACCTATTCAAAGGTTTGGACACACCTAGTCAAATGTTTGGACACACCTAGTCAAAGGTTTGGACACACCTAGTCAAAGGTTTGGACACACCTAGTCAAAGGTTTGGACACACCTAGTCAAAGGTTTGGACACACCTAGTCAAAGGTTTGGACACACCTAGTCAAAGGTTTGGACACACCTAGTCAAAGGTTTGGACACACCTAGTCAAAGGTTTGGACACAACCTAGGTCAAAGGTTGGACAACACCCTAGTCAAAGGTTTGGACACACCTAGTCAAAGGTTTGGACACACCTAGTCCAAAGGTTTGGACACACCTAGTCAAGGTTTTGGACACACCTAGTCATTTTTATTAGAATTTTTTTCATTTTTTTCTACGTTGTACAATAATAGTGAAGACATCAAAACTATGAAATAACACATGGAATCATGTTGTAGCCCCCCTTTGCCTTGATGACAGCTTTGCACACTCTTGGCATTCTCTCAACCTGCTTCATGAGGTAGTCACCTGGAATGCATTTCAATTAACAGGTGTGCCTTGCTAAAATATTCATTAGGGGAATTGATTTCCTTTTTAATGCGTTTGAACCAATCAGTTGTGTTGTGCCAAGGTAGGCGTGGTATACAGAATATAGCCCCATTTGGTAAAATACCAAGTCCATATTATGGCAAGAACAGCTCAAATAAGCAAAGAGAAATGACAGTCCATCATTACTTTAAGACATGAAGGTCAGTCAATACAGAACATTTCAAGAACTTTGAGAGTTTCTTCAAGTGCAGTCACAAAAACCATCAAGAGCTGTGATGAAACTAGCTCTTATGAGGAGCGCCACAGGAATGGAAGACCCAGAGTCACCTTTGCTGCAGAGGATAAGTTCATTAGAGTTACCAGCCTCAGAAATTGCAACCCAAATAAATGCTTCACAGAGTTCACGTAACAGACACATCAACTGTTCAGAGGAGACGGCGTGGATCAGGCCTTCATGGTCGAATTGCTGCAAAGAAACCCTTACTAAAGGGCACCTATAATCTGAAGAGACTTGCTTGGGTCAAGAAACACGAGCAATGGACATTTGACCGGTGGAAATCTGTCCTTTGGTCTGATGAGTCCAAATTTGAGTTTTTTGGTTCCAACCGATGTGTCTTTGTGAGATGCAGATTAGGTGAATGGATGATCTCTGCATGTGTGGTTCCCACCGTGAAGCACGGAGGAGGAGGTGTGATGGTGGTGCTTTGCTAATGACACTGTCAGTGATTTATTTAGAAAGTAAGGCACACTTAACTAGCATTGCTACCACACCATTCTACAGCGATACGCCATTCCATCTGGTTTATGCTTAGTGGGACTATCATTTGTTTTCAACAGGACAATGACCCAACACACCTCCAGGCTGTGTAAGGGCTATTTGACCAAGAAGGAGAGTGATGGAGTGCTGCATCAGATGACTTGGCCTCCACAATCACCCAACCTCAACCAAATTGAGATGGTTTGGGATGAGTTGGACCGCAGAGTTAAGGAAAAGCAAACAACAAGTGCTCAGCATATGTGGGAACTCCTTCAAGACTGTTGGAAAAGCATTCCAGGTGAAGCTGGTTGAGAGAATACCAAGAGTGTGTAAAGCTCTGATCTAGGCAAAGGCTGGCTAGTTGAAGAATCTAATCTGTAAAATATGTTTCGATTTGTTAAACAGTTTTTTTGGTTACTACATAATTCCATATGTGTTATTTCATAGTTTTGATGTTTTGGCTATTATTCTACAATGCAGAAAATAGTAAAAATAAAGAAAAACGCTTTAATGAGTAGACGTTCTAAAACTTTTGACCGGTAGTGTATATACTTTCTTATCCCCAAAAAAAGCCTAAATAATCTACAGGATTTGAGTATTTTTTTCGGCCATTGTTGCTGAAACTGAGAGAATATGCATATATTTCTTTCATTGATCCCTGTATTCTGAACATGTTAGTATAATTTAATTATGCCAATGTGCTTTCATCAATTGAAAGCCCTTAATCTATTTTATGAGAATTTGTAAGATTTCTTGTTTGCATAAAATAGACGCCGACCAGTCTTTCAATAATAGGTAATAGAATTTATTCTCAGAGCGCGCTCCCACTTAATCACGTGCAGCAGTTTATATACAGATCATGACGTCATTCACTGCTTTAACAGAATCCCCTCCTCTCGACCGGGACAAAGTAAGGTGAAAAGTTCATTCTAACTTACTAACACACTCCCAGATAACTTTTGACCCCTCAACATTATCTATCACCACTGAACTGAACTGAGTTTTAATTAACAGAAACCCTAGGAATGCACTCACTGCCTTATCTAAAACCCCAGAGCTAAGTTTCAGTAGGGTCAACCATAGGCTAACGACCTTATGTGTTTACACAGTCCACAACCCATTAGTTTCTGCCTAGTTGGAATGGTGTTCATTAACTTTTATTACTCCTTGTCCTGTCACACAATCCCTTCTTCTGAACTCATATTGTCAATCACTTATAAAACAAAGTATAAGTTTACCTAGATACAATTCTATTTAAAATGGGGATATTGTTTATTCATTTATCAATAATAAATTCAACAATCCACCCTGAAAATGACTAAACAATTCATACCTTCATTAAACACTAAAAGGAGACTTCAATGATATCCTAGGAATAAGACAAACCATACACGTATGTACATAATCAACTTCAATGACTGTTCTATCCTACATCAGAATCTTAATTCTACTTATCAGGATTTTCTGTTAATCTTCATGAAAAACAGTCTATACATTGAAACAAGAAAACATCTAATTTCCTAAACATCAAATATGGTCTCCTGGCGAGTGAAAGATCCGGATTATTCTATTACGTCCAAAGCATGTATTTTGTATTCCACTGGTCAGAGGTTAGGATTGGTCAATATATCTCCATCTGAAGTGTCATCCATTTCTCCAGAGTCCTGGAAATGATAACTTTCATACACGCAATCAACCACGTCCGTACAAAACTAACACAGTCACACAGGTGAAGGTAGCCCATAACACAGTAATCATAAAAAAATTGGTTGGGTAGGTTAGAAACAGTACAACTGGTTGGGTAGGTTAGAAACAGTACAACTGGTTGGGTAGGTTAGAAACAGTACAACTGGTTGGGTAGGTTAGAAACAGTACAATGGTTGGGTAGGTTATAAACAGTACAAACTGGTTGGGTAGGTTATAAACAGTACAACTGGTTGGGTAGGTTAGAAACAGGTACCAACTGGTTGGGTAGGTTATAAACAGTACAAACTGGTTGGGTAGGTTATAAACAGTACAACTGGTTGGGTAGGTTATAAACAGTAACAACTGGTTGGGTAGGTTATAAACAGTACAACTGGTTGGGTAGGTTATAAACAGTACAACTGGTTGGGTAGGTTATAACGTACAACTGGTTGGGTAGGTTATAAACAGTACAACTGGTTGGGTAGGTTATAAACAGTACAACTGTTGGGTAGGTTATAAACAGTACAACTGGTTGGGTAGGTATAAACAGTACAACTGGTTGGGTAGGTTATAAACAGTAACAACTGGTGGGTAGGTTAGAAACAGTACAACTGGTTGGGTAGGTTAGAAACAGTACAACTGGTTGGGTAGGTTAGAAACAGTACAACTGGTTGGGTAGGTTATAAACAGTACAACTGGTTGGGTAGGTTATAAACAGTACAACTGGTTGGGTAGGTTATAAACAGTACAACTGGTTGGGTAGGTTATAAACAGTACAACTGGTTGGGTAGGTTAGAAACAGTACAACTGGTTGGGTAGTTATAAACAGTACAACTGGTTGGGTAGGTTAGAAACAGTACAACTGGTTGGGTAGGTTATAAACAGTACAACTGGTTGGGTAGGTTATAAACAGTACAACTGGTTGGGTAGGTTATAAACAGTACAACTGGTTGGGTAGGTTAAGTTAAACAGTAACAACTGGTTGGGTAGGTTAGAAACAATACAACTGGTTGGGTAGGTTAGAAAACAATACAACTGGTTGGGTAGGTTAGAAACAATACAACTGGTTTGGGTAGGTTAGAAACAGTACAACTGGTTGGGTAGGTTTATAAACAGTACAACTGGTTGGGTAGGTTAGAAACAAACAACTGGTTGGGTAGGTTAGAAACAGTACAACTGGTTGGGTAGGTTATAAACAGTACAACTGGTTGGGTAGGTTAGAAAACAATACAACTGGTTGGGTAGGTTAGAAACAGTACAACTGGTTGGGTAGGTTAGAAACAATACAACTGGTTGGGGTAGGTTAGAAACAATACAACTGGTTGGTAGGTTAGAAACAGTACAACTGGTTGGGTAGGTTATAAACAATACAACTGGTTGGGTAGGTTATAAACAGTACAACTGGTTGGGTAGGTTAGAAACAACACAACTGGTTGGGTAGGTTAGAAACAGTACAACTGGTTGGGTAGGTTAGAAACAGTACAACTGGTTGGGTAGGTTAGAAACAGTACAACTGGTTGGGTAGGTTAGAAACAGTACAACTGGTTGGGTAGGTTAGAAACAGTACAACTGGTTGGGTAGGTTAGAAACAGTACAACTGGTTGGGTAGGTTAGAAACAGTACAACTGGTTGGGTAGGTTAGAAACAGTACACTGGTTGGGTAGGTTATAAACAGTACAACTGGTTGGGTAGGTTAGAAACAACACAACTGGTTGGGTAGGTTAGAAACAATACAACTGGTTGGGTAGGTTAGAAACAGTACAACTGGTTGGGTAGGTTAGAAACAATACAACTGGTTGGGTAGGTTAGAAACAGTACAACTGGTTGGGTAGGTTAGAAACAATACAACTGGTTGGGTAGGTTAGAAACAATACAACTGGTTGGGTAGGTTAGAAACAGTACAACTGGTTGGGTAGGTTAGAAACAGTACAACTGGTTGGGTAGGTTAGAAACATACAACTGGTTGGGTAGGTTAGAAACAATACAACTGGTTGGGTAGGTTAGAAACAGTACAACTGGTTGGGTAGGTTAGAAACAATACAACTGGTTGGGTAGGTTAGAAACAGTACAACTGGTTGGGTAGGTTAGAAACAATACAACTGGTTGGGTAGGTTAGAAACAATACAACTGGTTGGGTAGGTTAGAAACAGTACAACTGGTTGGGTAGGTTAGAAACAATACAACTGGTTGGGTAGGTTAGAAACAGTACAACTGGTTGGGTAGGTTAGAAACAATACAACTGGTTGGGTAGGTTAGAAACAGTACAACTGGTTGGGTAGGTTAGAAACAGTACAACTGGTTGGGTAGGTTAGAAAACAGTACAACTGGTTGGGTAGGTTAGAAACAGTACAACTGGTTGGGTAGGTAGAAACAGTACAACTGGTTGGGTAGGTTATAAACAGTACAACTGGTTGGGTAGGTTAGAAACAACACAACTGGTTGGGTAGGTTAGAAACAATACAACTGGTTGGGTAGGTTAGAAACAATACAACTGGTTGGGTAGGTTAGAAACAGTACAACTGGTTGGGTAGGTTAGAAACAATACAACTGGTTGGGTAGGTTAGAAACAGTACAACTGGTTGGGTAGGTTAGAAACAATACAACTGGTTGGGTAGGTTAGAAACAGTACAACTGGTTGGGTAGGTTAGAAACAATACAACTGGTTGGGTAGGTTAGAAACAGTACAACTGGTTGGGTAGGTTATAAACAGTACAACTGGTTGGGTGGTTAGAAACAGTACAACTGGTTGGGTAGGTTAGAAACAATACAACTGGTTGGGTAGGTTAGAAACAGTACAACTGGTTGGGTAGGTTAGAAACAGTACAACTGGTTGGGTAGGTTAGAAACAACACAACTGGTTGGGTAGGTTAGAAACAGTACAACTGGTTGGGTAGGTTAGAAACAGTACAACTGGTTGGGTAGGTTATAAACAGTACAACTGGTTGGGTAGGTTAGAAACAACACAACTGGTTGGGTAGGTTATAAACAGTACAACTGGTTGGGTAGGTTATAAACAGTACAACTGGTTGGGTAGGTTATAAACAGTACAACTGGTTGGGTAGGTTAGAAACAGTACAACTGGTTGGGTAGGTTATAAACAGTACAACTGGTTGGGTAGGTTAGAACAGTACAACTGGTTGGGTAGGTTATAAACAGTACAACTGGTTGGGTAAGGTTAGAAAACAGTACAACTGGTTGGGTAGGTTAGAAACAGTACAACTGGTTGGGTAGGTTAGAAACAGTACAACTGGTTGGGTAGGTTAGAAACAGTACAACTGGTTGGTAGGTTAGAAACAGTACAACTGGTTGGGTAGGTTAGAAACAGTACAACTGTTGGGTAGGTTATAAACAGTACAACTGGTTGGGTAGGTTAGAAACAGTACAACTGGTTGGGTAGGTTAGAAACAGTACAACTGGTTGGGTAGGTTAGAAACAGTACAACTGGTTGGGTAGGTTAGAAACAGTACAACTGGTTGGGTAGGTTAGAAACAGTACAACTGGTTGGGTTAGGTTATAAACAGTACAACTGGTTGGGTAGGTTATAAACAGTACAACTGGTTGGGTAGGTTAGAAACAGTACAACTGGTTGGGTAGGTTAGAAACAGTACAACTGGTTGGGTAGGTTATAAACAATACAACTGGTTGGGTAGGTTAGAAACAGTACAACTGGTTGGGTAGGTTAGAAACAGTACAACTGGTTGGGTAGGTTAGAAACAGTACAACTGGTTGGGTAGGTTATAAACAATACAACTGGTTGGGTAGGTTAGAAACAGTACAACTGGTTGGGTAGGTTAGAAACAGTACAACTGGTTGGGTAGGTTATAAACAATACAACTGGTTGGGTAGGTTAGAAACAGTACAACTGGTTGGGTAGGTTAGAAACAGTACAACTGGTTGGGTAGGTTAGAAACAGTACAACTGGTTGGGTAGGTTATAAACAGTACAACTGGTTGGGTAGGTTATAAACAGTACAACTGGTTGGGTAGGTTAGGATCAGTACAACTGGTTGGGTAGGTTATAAACAGTACAACTGGTTGGGTAGGTTATAAACAGTACAACTGGTTGGGTAGGTTATAAACAATACAACTGGTTGGGTAGGTTATAAACAGTACAACTGGTTGGGTAGGTTATAAACAATACAACTGGTTGGGTAGGTTAGAAACAGTACAACTGGTTGGGTAGGTTATAAACAATACAACTGGTTGGGTAGGTTAGAAACAGTACAACTGGTTGGGTAGGTTATAAACAATACAACTGGTTGGGTAGGTTATAAACAATACAACTGGTTGGGTAGGTTAGAAACAGTACAACTGGTTGGGTAGGTTATAAACAATACAACTGGTTGGGTAGGTTAGAAACAGTACAACTGGTTGGGTAGGTTATAAACAGTACAACTGGTTGGGTAGGTTAGAAACAGTACAAACTGGTTGGGTAGGTTATAAACAGTACAACTGGTTGGGTAGGTTAGAAACAGTACAACTGGTTGGGTAGGTTAGAAACAGTACAACTGGTTGGGTAGGTTATAAACAGTACAACTGGTTGGGTAGGTTAGAAACAGTACAACTGGTTGGGTAGGTTATAAACAGTACAACTGGTTGGGTAGGTTAGAAACAGTACAACTGGTTGGGTAGGTTAGAAACAGTACAACTGGTTGGGTAGGTTATAAACAGTACAACTGTTTGGGTAGGTTATAAACAGTACAACTGGTTGGGTAGGTTATAAACAGTACAACTGGTTGGGTAGGTTAGAAACAGTACAACTGGTTGGGTAGGTTAGAAACAGTACAACTGGTTGGGTAGGTTATAAACAGTACAACTGGTTGGGTAGGTTAGAAACAGTACAACTGGTTGGGTAGGTTAGAAACAGTACAACTGGTTGGGTAGGTTATAAACAGTACAACTGGTTGGGTAGGTTATAAACAGTACAACTGGTTGCGTAGGTTAGAAACAGTACAACTGGTTGGGTAGGTTATAAACAGTACAACTGGTTGCGTAGGTTAGAAACAGTACAACTGGTTGGGTAGGTTAGAAACAGTACAACTGGTTGGGTAGGTTAGAAACAGTACAACTGGTTGGGTAGGTTAGAAACAGTACAACTGGTTGGGGTAGGTTAGAAACAGTACAACTGGTTGGGTAGGTTAGAAACAATACAACTGGTTGGGTAGGTTAGAAACAGTACAACTGGTTGGGTAGGTTAGAACAGTACAACTGGTTGGATAGGTTAGAAACAGTACAACTGGTTGGGTAGGTTAGAAACAGTACAACTGGTTGGGTAGGTTAGAAACAGTACAACTGGTTGGGTAGGTTAGAAACAGTACAACTGGTCTGGTTGGGTAGGTTAGAAACAGTACAACTGGTTGGGTAGGTTAGAAACAGTACAACTGGTTGGGTAGGTTAGAAACAGTACAACTGGTTGGTAGGTTAGAAAACAGTACAACTGGTTGGGTAGGTTAGAACAGTACAACTGGTTGGGTAGGTTAGAAACAGTACAACTGGTTGGGTAGGTTAGAAACAGTACAACTGGTTGGGTAGGTTATAAACAGTACAACTGGTTGGGTAGGTTAGAAACAGTACAACTGGTTGGGTAGGTTATAAACAGTACAACTGGTTGGGTAGGTTATAAACAGTACAACTGGTTGGGTAGGTTAGAAACAGTACAACTGGTTGGGTAGGTTATAAACAGTACAACTGGTTGGGTAGGTTAGAAACAGTACAACTGGTTGGGTAGGTTATAAACAGTACAACTGGTTGGGTAGGTTATAAACAGTACAACTGGTTGGGTAGGTTAGAAACAGTACAACTGGTTGGGTAGGTTATAAACAGTACAACTGGTTGGGTAGGTTAGAAACAACACAACTGGTTGGGTAGGTTAGAAACAGTACAACTGGTTGGGTAGGTTAGAAACAGTACAACTGGTTGGGTAGGTTAGAAACAGTACAACTGGTTGGGTAGGTTAGAAACAGTACAACTGGTTGGGTAGGTTAGAAACAGTACAACTGGTTGGGTAGGTTAGAAACAGCACAACTGGTTGGGTAGGTTAGAAACAGTACAACTGGTTGGGTAGGTTAGAAACAGTACAACTGGTTGGGTAGGTTAGAAACAGTACAACTGGTTGGGTAGGTTAGAAACAGTACAACTGGTTGGGTAGGTTAGAAACAGTACAACTGGTTGGGTAGGTTAGGATCAGTACAACTGGTTGGGTAGGTTAGAAACAGTACAACTGGTTGGGTAGGTTAGAAACAGTACAACTGGTTGGGTAGGTTAGGATCAGTACAACTGGTTGGGTAGGTTAGAAACAGTACAACTGGTTGGGTAGGTTAGAAACAGTACAACTGGTTGGATAGGTTAGAAACAGTACAACTGGTTGGGTAGGTTAGAAACAGTACAACTGGTTGGGTAGGTTATAAACAGTACAACTGGTTGGGTAGGTTATAAACAGTACAACTGGTTGGGTAGGTTAGAAACAGTACAACTGGTTGGGTAGGTTAGAAACAGTACAACTGGTTGGATAGGTTAGAAACAGTACAACTGGTTGGGTAGGTTAGAAACAGTACAACTGGTTGCGTAGGTTAGAAACAGTACAACTGGTTGGGTAGGTTAGAAACAGTACAACTGGTTGGGTAGGTTAGGATCAGTACAACTGGTTGGGTAGGTTAGAAACAGTACAACTGGTTGGGTAGGTTAGAAACAGTACAACTGGTTGCGTAGGTTAGAAACAGTACAACTGGTTGCGTAGGTTAGAAACAGTACAACTGGTTGGGTAGGTTAGAAACAGTACAACTGGTTGCATAGGTTAGAAACAGTACAACTGGTTGGGTAGGTTAGAAACAGTACAACTGGTTGGGTAGGTTAGAAACAGTACAACTGGTTGGGTAGGTTAGAAACAGTACAACTGGTTGGGTAGGTTAGAAACAGTACAACTGGTTGCGTAGGTTAGAAACAGTACAACTGGTTGGGTAGGTTAGAAACAGTACAACTGGTTGGGTAGGTTAGGATCAGTACAACTGGTTGGGTAGGTTAGAAACAGTACAACTGGTTGGGTAGGTTAGAAACAGTACAACTGGTTGGGTAGGTTAGAAACAGTACAACTGGTTGGGTAGGTTAGAAACAGTACAACTGGTTGGGTAGGTTAGGATCAGTACAACTGGTTGGGTAGGTTAGAAACAGTACAACTGGTTGGGTAGGTTATAAACAGTACAACTGGTTGGGTAGGTTAGAAACAGTACAACTGGTTGGGTAGGTTAGGATCAGTACAACTGGTTGGGTAGGTTAGAAACAGTACAACTGGTTGGGTAGGTTAGAAACAGTACAACTGGTTGGGTAGGTTAGAAACAGTACAACTGTTTGGGTAGGTTAGAAACAGTACAACTGGTTGGGTAGGTTAGGATCAGTACAACTGGTTGGGTAGGTTAGAAACAGTACAACTGGTTGGGTAGGTTATAAACAGTACAACTGGTTGGGTAGGTTAGGATCAGTACAACTGGTTGGGTAGGTTAGAAACAATACAACTGGTTGGGTAGGTTAGGATCAGTACAACTGGTTGGGTAGGTTAGAAACAGTACAACTGGTTGGGTAGGTTAGAAACAGTACAACTGGTTGGGTAGGTTATAAACAATACAACTGGTTGGGTAGGTTAGAAACAGTACAACTGGTTGGGTAGGTTAGAAACAGTACAACTGGTTGGGTAGGTTAGAAACAGTACAACTGGTTGGGTAGGTTAGAAACAGTACAACTGGTTGGGTAGGTTAGAAACAGTACAACTGGTTGGGTAGGTTAGAAACAACACAACTGGTTGGGTAGGTTAGAAACAGTACAACTGGTTGGGTAGGTTAGAAACAGTACAACTGGTTGGGTAGGTTAGAAACAGTACAACTGGTTGGGTAGGTTAGAAACAGTACAACTGGTTGGGTAGGTTATAAACAGTACAACTGGTTGGGTAGGTTAGAAACAACACAACTGGTTGGGTAGGTTAGAGACAGTACAACTGGTTGGGTAGGTTAGAAACAGTACAACTGGTTGGGTAGGTTAGAAACAGTACAACTGGTTGGGTAGGTTAGAAACAGTACAACTGGTTGGGTAGGATAGAACAGTACAACTGGTTGGGTAGGTTAGAAACAGTACAACTGGTTGGGTAGGTTAGAAACAACACAACTGGTTGGGTAGGTTAGAAACAGCACAACTGGTTGGGTAGGTTAGAAACAGTACAACTGGTTGGGTAGGTTAGAAACAGTACAACTGGTTGGGTAGGTTAGAAACAGTACAACTGGTTGGGTAGGTTAGAAACAACACAACTGGTTGGGTAGGTTAGAAACAGTACAACTGGTTGGGTAGGTTAGAAACAGTACAACTGGTTGGGTAGGTTAGAAACAGTACAACTGGTTGGTTAGGTTAGAAACAGTACAACTGGTTGGGTAGGTTAGAAACAGTACAACTGGTTGGGTAGGTTAGAAACAATACAACTGGTTGGGTAGGACAGAAACAATACAACTGGTTGGGTAGGTTAGAAACATTACAACTGGTTGGGTAGGTTAGAAACAACACAACTGGTTGGGTAGGTTAGAAACAGTACAACTGGTTGGGTAGGTTAGAAACAGTACAACTGGTTGGGTAGGTTAGAAACAACACAACTGGTTGGGTAGGTTAGAAACAGTACAACTGGTTGGGTAGGTTAGAAACAGTACAACTGGTTGGGTAGGTTAGAAACAACACAACTGGTTGGGTAGGTTAGAAACAGTACAACTGGTTGGGTAGGTTAGAAACAGTACAACTGGTTGGGTAGGTTAGAAACAACACAACTGGTTGGGTAGGTTAGAAACAGTACAACTGGTTGGGTAGGTTAGAAACAGTACAACTGGTTGGGTAGGTTAGAAACAGTACAACTGGTTGGGTAGGTTAGAAACAGTACAACTGGTTGGGTAGGTTAGAAACAACACAACTGGTTGGTTAGGTTAGAAACAGTACAACTGGTTGGGTAGGTTAGAAACAGTACAACTGGTTGGGTAGGTTAGAAACAGTACAACTGGTTGGGTAGGTTAGAAACAGTACAACTGGTTGGGTAGGTTAGAAACAGTACAACTGGTTGGGTAGGTTAGAAACAATACAACTGGTTGGGTAGGTTAGAAACAATACAACTGGTTGGGTAGGTTAGAAACAATACAACTGGTTGGGTAGGTTAGAAACAATACAACTGGTTGGGTAGGTTAGAAACAGTACAACTGGTTGGGTAGGTTAGAAACAATACAACTGGTTGGGTAGGTTAGAAACAATACAACTGGTTGGGTAGGATAGAAACAATACAACTGACGTCGATATAGATGTTCCATATCAGTGCCCATCACTACCTAACAGCATGTTTAAAGGACATAACAAAAGACAATAAATAAATGTGATTAGTGAGCAGCACATTAAACTAGATTACAACCATGATTACAGAGATGCTTCAGCACAATAGGTATGTACTGTGTCACACTTCTTCCTTTATGTGAAGTAAAACAATAATTAACTTAATAACTTCAATGAATGATTTAGTCATTTGGTTAAATGCAGTGTGCAGTGACATAACCACACGAGGTTAAAGGTCAAACCATATCAAAGAAATAATACATCTGACAAAGGAAAAGCAATAATCATGTTGGTCCTTCAGGCCTTATTATGTTGCTGCTCCTCCTGCTATCACTATCCCTCCAACTATAGCTTGGTCCTTCAGGCCTTATTATGTTGCTGCTCCTCCTGCTATCACTATCCCTCCGGCTATAGCTTGGTCCTTCAGGCCTTATTATGTTGCTGCTCCTCCTGCTATCACTATCCCTCCGGCTATAGCTTGGTCCTTCAGGCCTTATTATGTTGCTGCTCCTCCTGCTATCACTATCCCTCCAACTATAGCTTGGTCCGTCAGGCCTTATTATGTTGCTGCTCCTCCTGCTATCACTATCCCTCCAACTATAGCTTGGTCCTTCAGGCCTTATTATGTTGCTGCTCCTCCTGCTATCACTATCCCTCCGGCTATAGCTTGGTCCTTCAGGCCTTATTATGTTGCTGCTCCTCCTGCTATCACTATCCCTCCAACTATAGCTTGGTCCTTCAGGCCTTATTATGTTGCTGCTCCTCCTGCTATCACTATCCCTCCAACTATAGCTTGGTCCTTCAGGCCTTATTTACAGACACTAACCCTGCAGTTAATTATTTACAAGTTGTGTTATCCCTCCGGCTATAGCTTGGTCCTTCAGGCCGTATTTACAGACACTAACCCTGCAGTTAATTATTTACAAGTTGTGTTATCCCTCCGGCTATAGCTGTTGCTGCTCCTCCTGCTATCACTATCCCTCCAACTATAGCTTTTACTGGGGCTGCAAGAAGACCTAATCCTACTCCTGTAGTTGTGCAGCCAGCTACTATAGCTGCTTGTTTACCCATCTCCTTCAACTGACTGTTCCTGATCTCTTTCTGAGCCTTCTGATACATCTCATTGGTGTAGTGTCCGTTGAACTTCACCATATTGTCTATCTTCTTCAGCAGATCTCTGACCTGAGTACAGTCTCTCTTCTCTCTGTTGTTGAAGACATGATATCTCCTTCCACAGCTGTTGACCAGTGTCTGAAGACTCTTACTCTCCTTCAGAAAATCCTCTACTGTTGTGTTATCCAGCTGATCTACACCAGTGAATAATACCATAGTGTAGTCTGAGGCCCCTTTTCCATAGTTGTCCTGGATGTACTTCACTGCTTTTCTTTGCTCCTCTGTGTATCTATCCAGTCTGATCACCAGCAGGAACACATGGGGTCCTGGGACTGACATCTTGATGCATCTCTCTATTTCGACTTTATCTGGTCTCTGAAACGATTCACGTATTTTGTCAATCAAATCTGTTTCTGTCAATGATATGTCATCGATCCCAGGAGTGTCGATGACATCAATCTTCTTCCCATTCACCACTCCACTTTGTTTCTCACACTGTTTAGTCACTGGATTTGGACTTGACTTTGAAATAAACACAGTTTTCCCCAGGATGGTGTTTCCTGTTGCACTCTTCCCTGCTCCAGTCTTCCCTATCATAACTATCCTCAGATCAGCTGGCTGCACAAAACCTGTGGAAAAACAAAATGTAATGCAGTTTCATTATCAGTTACTCAATTCATTAAATTAGACTCAAATTCACATAATTTACTAATAATGTCAAATCAAATCAAATGTTATTGGTCACATGCACATATTTAACAGATGTTATTGGTCCATACACATATTTAACAGATGTTATTGGTCCATATTTATCAAATGTTATTGGTCCATACACATATTTAACAGATGTTATTGGTCCATACACATATTTAACAGATGTTATTGGTCCATATTTATCAGATGTTATTGGTCACATACACATATTTAACAGATGTTATTGGTCCATATTTAACAGATGTTATTGGTCCATATTTAACAGATGTTATTGGTCCATATTTAACAGATGTTATTGGTCCATATTTATCAGATGTTATTGGTCACATACACATATTTAACAGATGTTATTGGTCCATATTTAACAGATGTTATTGGTCCATATTTAACAGATGTTATTGGTCCATATTTAACAGATGTTATTGGTCACATGCACATATTTAACAGATGTTATTGGTCCATATTTAACAGATGTTATTGGTCACATGCACATATTTAACAGATGTTATTGGTCCATACACATATTTAACAGATGTTATTGGTCCATATTTAACAGATGTTATTGGTCACACACACATATTTAGCAGTTGTTATTGTGGGTGTAGTGAAATGCTTGTGTTTCTATCTCCAACACAGTATCTAACAATTCACACAAATCTAAAAGTAAAATAATGGAATTAAGAAATGTATGAATATTAGAACTGTGACGTATACGCAGTGAGTCAGGAAGCAGGTGCAGAAAGAGAGTTTAATAAGCATACGATGAACAAAACAGTACTGAACATGAAAACAAACCAATACTGCTGTTAGCACTGGAAAGCGGCCCAATTCTGCCCTACATGCATTAGTTGGCTTCAATTGGATGTTTGTCGTCACGACTTCCGCCGAAGTCGGCTCCTCTCCTTGTTCAGGCGGCGTTCGGTGATCGACGTCACCGGCTTTCTAGCCATCGCCGCTCCATTTCTCATATGTCCATTTGTTTTGTCTTGTTCAACACCTGTTTTCATTCCCCAATCAATCTACATGTATTTAGTCCTCTGTTCCCCATCATGTCTTTGTGAGTAATTGCTTATTGTTACGCGCTCTACTTTTGTACATGTTCCATGTTTTCTTTTGGGCACATTGATGTCATTTTGTGCCTCTTCTTGACCGGAATAAAAGTGCACCTGTTAAATGTACTCTGCTCTCCTGCACCTGACTTCGCCTCCCGTACACAGCCGTAACAACTGCCTGATGACTGAGGCTACTGAGGGATAAATAAAGGGAAGGTAATCAAAGTGATGATGAAGTCCAGGTGTGTAATGATGGGGGGCAGGTGTATAATGATGGGGGGCAGGTGTATAATGATGGGGGGGCAGGTGTATAATAATGGGGAGCAGGTTTGTGTAATGATGGGGAGCAGGTGTGTGTAATGATGGGGGGCAGGTTTGTGTAATGATGGGGGGGCAGGTTTGTGTAATGATGGGGAGAAGGTGTGTAATGATGGGGAGCAGGTGTGTTTAATGATGGGGAGCAGGTGTGTAATGATGGGGAGCAGGTGTGTTTAATGATGGGGAGCAGGTGTGTAATGATGGGGGCAGGTTTGTGTAATGATGGGGAGCAGGTGTATAATGATGGGGGGGCAGGTGTATAATGATGGGGAGCAGGTGTGTTTAATGATGGGGAGCAGGTGTGTAATGATGGGGAGCAGGTGTGCTTAATGATGGGGAGCAGGTGTATAATCATGGGGAGCAGGTGTATTTAATGATGGGGAGCAGATGTGTTTAATGATGGGGAGCAGGTGTGTTTAATGATGGGCAGCAGGTGTGTTTAATGATGGGGAGCAGATGTGTTTAAAGATGGGGAGCAGGTCTGTTTAATGATGCGGAGCAGATGTGTGTAATGATGGGGAGCAGATGTGTGTAATGATGGGGAGAAGGTGTGTGTAATGATGGGGAGTAGGTGTATAATGATGGGGGGGGCAGGTGTATAATGATGGGGAGCAGGTGTGTTTAATGATGGGGAGCAGATGTGTGTAATGATGGGGAGCAGATGTGTGTAATGATGGGGAGTAGTTGTATTTAATGATGGGGAGAAGGTGTGTAATGATGGGGAGCAGGTGTATTTAATGATGGGGAGAAGGTGTGTTTAATGATGGGGAGCAGGTGTGTTTAATGATGGGGAGCAGATGTGTGTAATGATGGGGGGCAGATGTGTGTAATGATGGGGAGCAGATGTGTGTAATGATGGAGAGCAGATGTGTTTAATGATGGGTAGCAGATGTGTTTAATGATAGGGAGTAGTTGTATTTAATGATGGGGAGAGGGTGTGTAATGATGGGGAGCAGGTGTATTTAATGATGGGGAGAAGGTGTGTTTAATGATGGGGAGCAGGTATGTTTAATGATGGGGAGCAGATGTGTGTAATGATGGGGGGCAGATGTGTGTAATGATGGGGAGCAGATGTGTGTAATGATGGAGAGCAGATGTGTTTAATGATGGGTAGCAGATGTGTTTAATGATAGGGAGTAGTTGTATTTAATGATGGGGAGAAGGTGTGTTTAATGATGGGGGCAGGTCTGTGATGATGGGGAGCAGGTGTATAATGATGGGGAGAAGGTGTGTTTAATGATGGGGAGCAGGTGTGTTTAATGATGGGGAGCAGATGTGTGTAATGATGTGGAGCAGATGTGTGTAATGATGGGGAGCAGATGTGTGTAATGATGGGGAGCAGTTGTGTGTAATGATGGGGAGCAGATGTGTTTAATGATGGGGAGCAAATGTGTGTAATGATGGGGAGCAGATGTGTGTAATGATGGGGAGCAGATGTGTGTTTAATGATGGGGAGTAGTTGTATTTAATGATGGGGAGAAGGTGTGTAATGATGGGGAGCAGGTGTGTTTAATGATGGGGAGCAGGTGTGTGTAATGATGGGGAGCAGGTGTGTAATGATGGGGAGTAGGTGTGTTTAATGATGGGGAGCAGGTGTGTTTAATAATGGGGAGCAGATGTGTGTAATGATGGGGAGTAGTTGTATTTAATGATGGGGAGAAGGTGTGTAATAATGGGGAGAAGGTGTGTAATGATGGGGAGAAGGTGTGTAATGATGGGGAGCAGATGTGTGTAATGATGGGGAGCAGGTTTGTAATGATGGGGAGCAGGTTTGTAATGATGGGGAGCAGATGTGTGTAATGATGGGGAGTAGGTGTGTTTAATGATGGGGAGCAGATGTGTTTAATGATGGGGAGCAGGTTTGTAATGATGGGGAGCAGATGTATTTAATGATGGGGAGAAGGTGTATTTAATGATGGGGAGCAGATGTGTTTAATGATGGGGAGCAGATGTATTTAATGATGGGGAGCAGATGTATTTAATGATGGGGAGCAGATGTGTGTAATGATGGGGAGCAGGTGTATTTAATGATGGGGATTAGGTGTATTTAATGATGGGGAGCAGGTGTATTTAATGATGGGGAGCAGATGTATTTAATGATGGGGAGAAGAGGTATTTAATGATGGGGAGCAGATGTGTTTAATGATGGGGAGCAGATGTGTGTAATGATGGGGAGCAGATGTGTTTAATGATGGGGAGCAGATGTGTTTAATGATGGGGAGCAGATGTGTGTAATGATGGAGAGCAGATGTGTGTAATGATGGGGAGCAGATGTGTTTAATGATGGGGAGCAGATGTGTTTAATGATGGGGAGCAGATGTGTTTAATGATGGGGAGCAGGTGTGTTTAATGATGGGGAGCAGATGTATTTAATGATGGGGAGCAGGTGTATTTAATGATGGGGAGTAGGTGTGTTTAATGATGGGGAGCAGATGTGTGTAATGATGGGGAGCAGATGTGTTTAATGATGGGGAGCAGGTGTGTGTAATGATGGGGAGCAGATGTGTGTAATGATGGGGAGCAGATGTGTGTAATGATGGGGAGCAGATGTGTGTAATGATGGGGAGCAGATGTGTGTAATGATGGGGAGCAGATGTGTTTAATGATGGGGAGAAGATGTGTTTAATGATGGGGAGCAGATGTGTGTAATGATGGGGAGCAGATGTGTGTAATGATGGGGAGCAGATGTGTTTAATGATGGGGAGCAGGTGTATTTAATGATGGGGAGCAGGTGTATTTAATGATGGGGAGCAGATGTATTTAATGATGGGGAGCAGGTGTATTTAATGATGGGGAGCAGATGTATTTAATGATGGGGAGCAGGTGTATTTAATGATGGGGAGCAGATGTATTTAATGATGGGGAGAAGGTGTGTAATGATGGGGAGCAGGTTTGTTTAACTCTTGAAACTAGGGGGCACTGTTTTTATTTATGTTTATTAATTATGACAGAATAATGAAATATGATCTGGATTTCTGTGCATTTGTTGGCTTTCCCTGTGAATTCTCAGAATCTTTCTGACCATAAAGGAATCAAGACATACTCACCAACACCGGATGTCTCTTCTTCCTCTGAAAGTAAATGAGCTGTAGAAGACATACAATAAAGTAATATATTCAGGTTCAGATTGAAATCCTGTATAGTTTTACTTATTTAATTGCATTTTTCAAACATTTTTTATTTATTTGTGAATCACATTACATATTACGTATTGTTCACCCCTTACACTAATTTCAACCTCTTGGCAGAGGCAACCAGGCTTTTGGCTACCATGACCTGATACTTGCTAGAGTTCATGATGCTGTTGACCTTAACGCTCTACACTCGTGGGAATTGAATTCTTGATTGTATTTTTTCCACATAAAGACACAACCTATGTGTATTAATAAAATCAACTATTTGCACTGAGCTGATGCTTTAAGCGCACTGTTTTATGAAATTATTAGGACACACAAAGGACAATATTTATTTTGTGAAATTGCTTTATCCGACATGCTGTGGTTGCGTGAGGCTTGGAGCTCACAGAATCAGTAGGCTTTAAATCCTAAAGAGTCTTGATTCACCAGTGCGTCAATCTAAGGAACACAATAAAAACATCCCATCAAAATCGTCAGTTTAAGATAGAGATGGGTTTTTATTTTGAATGGGCTGTGTCTCAATTTACCACATCCCCGATATCGGCCTTCTGCATCTGCAGTGGAAGGTAGCAGAGCTAGAGCTATTTCAGAGGCAGTTTGGATCTCGGTAGTGAGTGTTGCAACCAGGGACAGATAAATCAACTCATTTGAAAGGGTGTCCACATACACTACATCACCAAAAGTAGCACACTTACGGATTTTGATGGGGTTATTTTATGTTACTTAAATTGATGCCATTACCGCGGGACGGGCCATTACCGCGGGACGGGCCATTACCGCGGGACGGGCCATTACCGCGGGAGAGGCCATTACCGTGGTTGCTTGGGCACTCGCTTGTCTGTTGTGAAAATAATCTCTGACTACAATGTCCTAGCAGCAGAGAGTTGCAGCAAACTCAAACATTGAAAAACAACTGCTTTGCGTCATGCATAAGAGCAGCCCTTAGCCATGGTATATTGGCCATATACCACACATTCTGGAGGTGTCTTACTGCCATTATAAAATGGTTATCAACAATGAACAATAAAAGTAAATGTTGTCATACCGGTGGTACACGGTTTTCAGCCAATCAGCATTCAGGGCTCGAACCACACAGTTTATAATTATGCTATAATGTGGTCTAATCATTTAGACTCAGTAAGAACAGGTGGTCTAATCATTTAAACTCAGTAAGAACAGGTGGTCTAATCATTTAGACTCAGTAAGAACAGGTGGTCTAATCATTTAAACTCAGTAAGAACAGGTGGTCTAATCATTTAAACTCAGTAAGAACAGGTGGTCTAATCATTTAAACTCAGTAAGAACAGGTGGTCTAATCATTTAAACTCAGTAAGAACAGGTGGTCTAATCATTTAAACTCAGTAAGAACAGGTGGTCTAATCATTTAAACTCAGTAAGAACAGGTGGTCTAATCATTTAAACTCAGTAAGAACAGGTGGTCTAATCATTTAAACTCAGTAAGAACAGGTGGTCTAAACATTTAAACTCAGTAAGAACAGGTGGTCTAATCATTTAAACTCAGTAAGAACAGGTGGTCTAATCATTTAAACTCAGTAAGAGCAGGTGGTCTAATCATTTAAATTCAGTAAGAACAGGTGGTCTAATCATTTAAACTCAGTAAGAACAGGTGGTCTAATCATTTAAACTCAGTAAGAACAGGTGGTCTAATCATTTAAACTCAGTAAGAACAGGTGGTCTAATCATTTAAACTCAGTAAGAACAGGTGGTCTAATCATTTAAACTCAGTAAGAACAGGTGGTCTAATCATTTAGACTCAGTAAGAACAGGTGGTCTAATCATTTAAACTCAGTAAGAACAGGTGGTCTAATCATTTAGACTCGGTAAGAACAGGTGGTCTAATCATTTAGACTCAGTAAGAACAGGTGGTCTAATCTTCTTTTCTTTTTTTACCGTTCAACAGTGAAAGTTGTGTTTTTCCAAATTCCCCTTGATCCACTTATTGGATCCGTGGCCTAGTGGTCAGAGCGTTGGACTAGTAACCGAAAGGTTGCGAGATCAAATCCCCGAGCTGACAAGGTACACATTTGTCGTTCTGCCCCTGAACAAGGCAGTTAATCCACTGTTCCTAGGCTGTCACAGAAAATAAGCATTTGTTCTTAACTGACTTGCCTAGTTTAAAAAAATGCTATTACATCTTTATGGTGTTGATGCTTGAAATGTGTTCATATTTTAATTTAGAAAGATTTGTGAATAAATTTGTGAATGAACTTTCTTACCGTTCTCATCTGACATTTTCCTTCTCTTCTTCCTGAATGTACTTAGAAAAGCTGTGTTCTGTAGTTCATCAGCTCCAGTCCTCAATGAAACTCTGGTTAGTTGGACGTGAAGACAAAGAATGATCTCAGATCCAACTCTTCAGTCGTCTTTTAACGTTGTGTGTGTGTGTGTGTGTGTGTATGTGTGTCTGTGTGTCTGTGTGTGTGTGTGTGTGTGTGTGTGTGTGTGTGTGTGTGTGTGTGTGTGTGTGTGTGTGTGTGTGTGTGTGTGTGTGTGTGTGTGTGTGTGTGTGTGTGTGTGTGTGTGTGTGTGTGTGTGTGTGTGTGTGTGTGGGTAGGTGTATGTATGTGTGTGTGTGCTGGTTATGGCTTTCAGCGTAGTCACATGGTCTCAAACAACAGGATGTGGTACTCTCAACTTATCTTTTACTAGAACAGAGACGTTTCAGGGAAACATGTGGGTGTGTACGTGCAATCATGCAGGTGTGCATACCTGTCCTTATCCCAGTTCTAATCTCTTCACTGCCGCTGAGAACCACTGGCTGATTGAAATACATACAAACACACTTATACAGACTGACACACACACACACACACACACCACACCACACACACACAGGGCTATGTCCCAGATCAGGGTTAGGTTCCCTCTAAATGGTCAGGGTCAGAGACATGAGAGTCGGATACATGAGGGTCAGAGACATGAGTCATGAGGATGAGAGACATGAGACATGAGGATCAGAAACATGAGGTTCAGAGACATGAGACATGAGGATCAGAGACATGAGGATCAGAGACACGAAATGAGGCTCAGAAACATGAGGATCAGAGACATGAGACATGAGGATCAGAGACATGAGGATCAGAGACATGAGAAATAAGGATCAGAGACATGAGACATGAGGATCAGAGACACGAAATGAGGATCAGAAACATGAGGATCAGAGACATGAGACATGAAGATCAGAGACATGAGGATCAGAGACATGAGGTTCAGAGACATGAGACATAAGGATTAGAGACATGAGGATCAGAGACATGAGGATCAGAGACATGAGAAATAAGGATCAGAGACATGAGACATGAGGATCAGAGACATGAGGATCAGATACACGAAATGAGGATCAGAAACATGAGGATCAGAGACATGAGACATGAAGATCAGAGACATGAGGATCAGAGACATGAGGATCAGAGACATGAGGTTCAGAGACATGAGACATAAGGATTAGAGACATGAGGATCAGAGACATGAGGATCAGAAACATGAGGTTCAGAGACATGATACATAAGGATTAGAGACATGAGGATCAGGGACATGAGGATCAGAAACATGAGGTTCAGACATGAGGATCAGAAACATGAGGTTCATGAGGTTCAGAAACATGAGGATCAGAAACATGAGGATCAGAAACATGAGGATCAGAAACATGAGGTTCAGAGACATGAGGTTCAGAAACATGAGGATCAGAAACATGAGGATCAGAAACATGAGGTTCAGAGACATGAGACATAAGGATTAGAGACATGAGGATCAGAAACATGAGGATCAGAAACATGAGGATCAGAAAGATGAGGTTCAGAGACATGAAACATGAGGATTAGAGACATGAGGATCAGAAACATGAGGTTCAGAGACATGAGACATAAGGATTAGAGACATGAGGATCAGAAACATGAGGATCAGAAACATGAGGATCAGAAACATGAGGTTCAGAGACATGAAACATGAGGATTAGAGACATGAGGATCAGAGACAGGCGGGTCAGAGATATGAGACTAACACTATTCCCTCAGATACACTCCACCTACCACACCCACTCCAGCTACCTAACCTACACCCCACCTGTGTATCTATCCTAGATAGGTGACCCACTAGCACCATCTCTGGGTTGGCATTATGGTTATCAACACAGTTAGAACAGTCAAATAAAATGTTGTCATACCCGTGGTACACGGTTTTCAGCCAATCAGCATTCAGGGCTCAAACCACACAGTTTATAATTATGCCGACGGGGTGGCTAAAAACCGACCATCTTCTGCTAGCTTGCTACCCATGGCTCGGCTAGGTGTCTGAATCGTTGTGACCCCAACCAACCTCACTACTCACTGGACCCTTATGGTGTGATAAACAAAACACATTCAGTGAGCGGCAGTTCTGTGGGCAAAACACCTTGTTAATGAGAGAGGTCAGAGGAAAGGTCCAGACTCATTCAAGCTGACAGAAATGCCACAAATGCTCAAATAACAGCTGTTTAAAACAGTGGTGTGCAGAAGGGCATCTCTTAACGTACAACACCGTGAATAATTCAGGCTGTTGTGGAGGCAAAAGGGGGTCCTACCCAGTACTAGATAGGTGTACCTAATAACGTGTACAGTAATGTCAAATCTGAAAACATGGTCTGGAAAAGTGGTACATGGGAAGATAGAAACATCTGATATTTATTGTTATTTCACCTTTATTTAACCAGGTAGGCCAGTTGAGAACACCTTTATTTAACCAGGTAGGCCAGTTGAGAACACCTTTATTTAACCAGGTAGGCCAGTTGAGAACACCTTTATTTAACCAGGTAGGCCAGTTGAGAACACCTTTATTTAACCAGGTAGGCCAGTTGAGAACACCTTTATTTAACCAGGTAGGCCAGTTGAGAACACCTTTATTTAACCAGGTAGGCCAGTTGAGAACAAGTTCTCATTTACAATTGCGACCTGGCCAAGATAAAGCAAAGCAGTTCGACACAGACAACAACACAGAGTTACACATGGAATAAACAAACATACAGTCAATAATACAGTAGAAAAATGTATATCCAGTGTGTGCAAATGAGGTAGGATAAGGGAGGTAAGGCAATAAATAGGCCATGGTGGCGAAGTAATTACAATATAGCAATTAAACACTGGAATGGATGTGTAGAAGATGAATGTGCAAGTAGAAATACTGGGGTGCAAAGGAGCAAGATAAATAAATAAATAAATACAGTATGGGGATGAGGTAGATTGGATGGGCTATTTACAGATAAGCTATGTACAGGTGCAGTTATCTGTGAGTGTAACGGCTCTCTTCTATCTCCTCCTCTGACGAAGAGGTAGAACAAGGATCGGACCAAAATGCAGCGTGATGATGATTCATGATATATTTTAATGAAGGAAAACCTATACATACAGAAACTACAAAAACTAACGAAATGAAATAATGAAAACCGAAACAGCCCTATCTGGTGCAAACACAAAGACAGGAACAATCACCCACGAAAACACTCACAGAATATGGCTGCCTAAATATGGCTCCCAATCAGAGACAACGATAATCACCTGACTCTGATTGAGAACCGCCTCAGGCAGCCATAGACTACGTAGACACCCCACAAAACCCCTAAGACAAAAACACACCACAATAACCCATGTCACACCCTGGCCTGACCAAATAATTAAAGAAAACACAAAATACTAAGACCAAGGCGTGACAGTGAGCTGCTCTGACAGCTGGTGTTTAAAGCTAGTGACGGAGGTAAGAGTCTCCAGCTTCAGAGATTTTTGTTTGAGGTTGTGGACAGGTGTCTTTTATACTGATAACAAGTTCAAACAGGTGCCATTAATACAGGTAACAAGTGGAGGACAGAGGAGCCTCTTAAAGAAGAAGTTACAGGTCTGTGAGAGCCAGAAATCTTGCTTGTTTGTTATTGACCAAATACTTATTTTCCACCATAATTTGCAAATAAATTCATTAAAAATCCTACAATGTGATTTTCTGGATTTTTTTCTCTCATTTTGTCTGTCATAGTTGAAGTGTACCTATGATGAAAATTACAGGCCTCTCTCATCTTTTTAAGTGGGAGAACTTGCACAATTGGTGGCTGACTCAATACTTTTTTGCCCCTGAATATAATTCTACTTACAGAACTAATTGATGGAACAAAACATTTCATGAGTAGGTGTCACTAATGTGGAGATGAAACACTCGATCAGCATTCAGCATTCAATCGAACACCATATTCAATCTTCTATTGTTTGGCCAAAAAAAACACTGCAGCTAGTAATGCTAACCCACCTGTAACAGTTGCTAATAACAAGAGTTCCTTCTGCTCCTCTCTCTTATTCTTCTCTCTCTTCTCCTCCTCTCTCTTCTCCTCCTCTCTCTTCTGCTCTTCTCTCTTCTGCTCTTCTCTCTTCTGCTCCTCTCGCTTCTCCTCCTCTCTCTTCTCCTCCTCTCTCTTCTGCTCTTCTCTCTTCTGCTCCTCTCGCTTCTCCTCCTCTCTCTTCTCCTCCTCTCTCTTCTGCTCCTCTCTCTTCCTCTCCTCTATTTTCTTCTCCTCCTCTCTCTTCTGCTCCTCTCTCTTCTCCTCCTCTCTCTTCCTCTCCTCTATTTTCTTCTCCTCCTCTCTCTTCTGCTCCTCTCTCTTCTCCTCCTCTCTCTTCTCCTCCTCTCTCTTCTCCTCCTCTCTTTTCTGTTCCTCTCTCTTCTCCTCCTCTCTCTTCCTCTCCTCTATTTTCTTCTCCTCCTCTCTCTTCTGCTCCTCTCTCTTCTCCTCCTCTCTCTTCTCCTCCTCTCTCTTCTGTTCCTCTCTCTTCTCCTCCTCTCTCTTCTGCTCCTCTCTCTTCTGCTCCTCTCTCTTCTCCTCCTCTCTCTTCCTCTCCTCTATTTTCTTCTCCCTCTCCTGCTCCTCTCTGATCTTTCTCTGAGCCTCCTGGTACCTCTCCTCTAGGTAGTGACCACCTCCATTCCTCTCCACCATCTCTTCTATCTTCCTCAGCAGCTCTGTGACCTGAGTGGTGTAGACCTCTGGCTTACTGTTGAGGGCATAATACCTTTCTCCACACACACTGATTGGTTGTTTAGTTGTTTCAGTCCTCTCAAAGTCATCCCATTGCTTCCTGGTTAGTTTTTCTCTTCCGGTGAATAAGACCATGGTGTAACTCAAGGCCTCCTCACCAAAGTTTTTCTGGATCCATGACAAAGCATCCCTGTCTTCCTGTGTGAATGTCTCCAGCCTGATAACCAGAAGGAACACATGGGGGCCTGGAGAAGAGAGAGAGATGCACCTTTTAATTTCCTCATTCAGTTGTTCTTCAGTCAGTGTTGTACTGTAAATACCAGGAGTGTCAATCACAGTGATGCTCCTCCCCTCCACCTCTCTTTCCCCCAACACACTCTTCCCTGCTCCAGTCTCCTCTCTGAACACCTCTCTCCCCAGGATGGTGTTTCCTGTTGCACTCTTCCCTGCTCCAGGCGTACCCAGCAGAACTATCCTCATGTTGGTGGAATCTGTTGTGGGACCAGTTTGTCAAAGGACATAAACCAAGTTATGTAATCAAACCTCCTGATTGATCAGTAGACGTTCACAATGCAATACTATAATATAACACTACAATACTCTAAGGCAATGTGACAGGTATAAACAGGTCAATGTGACAGGTATAAACAGGTCAATGTGACAGGTATAAACAGGTCAATGTGACAGGTATAAACAGGTCAATGTGACAGGTATAAACAGGTCAATGTGACAGGTATAAACAGGTCAATGTGACAGGTATAAACAGGTCAATGTGACAGGTATAAACAGGTCAATGTGACAGGTCAATGTGACAGGTATAAACAGGTCAATGTGACAGGTATAAACAGGTCAATGTGACAGGTATGAACAGGTCAATGTGACGGGTATAAACAGGTCAATGTGACAGGTATGAACAGGTCAATGTGACAGGTATAAACAGGTCAATGTGACAGGTATGAACAGGTCAATGTGACAGGTATGAACAGGTCAATGTGACAGGTATGAACAGGTCAATGTGACAGGTATGAACAGGTCAATGTGACAGGTATAAACAGGTCAATGTGACAGGTATAAACAGGTCAATGTGACAGGTATGAACAGGTCAATGTGACAGGTATGAACAGGTCAATGTGACAGGTATGAACAGGTCAATGTGACAGGTATAAACAGGTCAATGTGACAGGTATAAACAGGTCAATGTGACAGGTATGAACAGGTCAATGTGACAGGTATGAACAGGTCAATGTGACAGGTATAAACAGGTCAATGTGACAGGTATGAACAGGTCAATGTGACAGGTATAAACAGGTCAATGTGACAGGTATGAACAGGTCAATGTGACAGGTATGAACAGGTCAATGTGACAGGTATAAACAGGTCAATGTGACAGGTATGAACAGGTCAATGTGACAGGTATAAACAGGTCAATGTGACAGGTATAAACAGGTCAATGTGACAGGTATAAACAGGTCAATGTGACAGGTATGAACAGGTCAATGTGACAGGTATAACAGGTCAATGTGACAGGTATGAACAGGTCAATGTGACAGGTATAACAGGTCAATGTGACAGGTATAAACAGGTCAATGTGACAGGTATGAACAGGTCAATGTGACAGGTATAAACAGGTCAATGTGACAGGTATGAACAGGTCAATGTGACAGGTATAAACAGGTCAATGTGACAGGTATAAACAGGTCTATTTGACAGGTATGAACAGGTCAATGTGACAGGTATGAACAGGTCAATGTGACAGGTATAACAGGTCAATGTGACAGGTATGAACAGGTCAATGTGACAGGTATAAACAGGTCAATGTGACAGGTATAAACAGGTCAATGTGACAGGTATAAACAGGTCAATGTGACAGGTATGAACAGGTCAATGTGACAGGTATGAACAGGTCAATGTGACAGGTATGAACAGGTCAATGTGACAGGTATGAACAGGTCAATGTGACAGGTATAAACAGGTCAATGTGACAGGTATAAACAGGTCAATGTGACAGGTATGAACAGGTCAATGTGACAGGTATGAACAGGTCAATGTGACAGGTATGAACAGGTCAATGTGACAGGTATAAACAGGTTCAATGTGACAGGAATGAACAGGTCAATGTGACAGGTATATAACAGGTCAATGTGACAGGTATGAACAGGTCAATGTGACAGGTATAAACAGGTCAATGTGACAGGGTATAAACAGGTCAATGTGACAGGTATGAACAGGTCAATGTGACAGGTATAAACAGGTCAATGTGACAGGTATAAACAGGTCAATGTGACAGGTATGAACAGGTCAATGTGACAGGTATAAACAGGTCAATGTGACAGGTATGAACAGGTCAATGTGACAGGTATGAACAGGTCAATGTGACAGGTATGAACAGGTCAATGTGACAGGTATGAACAGGTCAATGTGACAGGTATAAACAGGTCAATGTGACAGGTATAAACAGGTCAATGTGACAGGTATGAACAGGTCAATGTGACAGGTATGAACAGGTCAATGTGACAGGTATAAACAGGTCAATGTGACAGGTATGAAACAGGTCAATGTGACAGGTATGAACAGGTCAATGTGACAGGTATAAACAGGTCAATGTGACAGGTATGAACAGGTCAATGTGACAGGTATAAACAGGTCAATGTGACAGGTATAAACAGGTCAATGTGACAGGTATAAACAGGTCAATGTGACAGGTATGAACAGGTCAATGTGACAGGTATAAACAGGTCAATGTGACAGGTATGAACAGGTCAATGTGACAGGTATAAACAGGTCAATGTGACAGGTATAAACAGGTCAATGTGACAGGTATAAACAGGTCAATGTGACAGGTATAAACAGGTCAATGTGACAGGTATAAACAGGTCAATGTGACAGGTATAAACAGGTCAATGTGACAGGTATAAAAAGGTCAATGTGACAGGTCAATGTGACAGGTATAAACAGGTCAATGTGACAGGTATAAACAGGTCAATGTGACAGGTATAAACAGGTCAATGTGACAGGTATGAACAGGTCAATGTGACAGGTATGAACAGGTCAATGTGACAGGTATAAACAGGTCAATGTGACAGGTATGAACAGGTCAATGTGACAGGTATGAACAGGTCAATGTGACAGGTATAACAGGTCAATGTGACAGGTATGAACAGGTCAATGTGACAGGTATGAACAGGTCAATGTGACAGGTATAAACAGGTCAATGTGACAGGTATAAACAGGTCAATGTGACAGGTATGAACAGGTCAATGTGACAGGTATGAACAGGTCAATGTGACAGGTATAAACAGGTCAATGTGACAGGTATGAACAGGTCAATGTGACAGGTATAAACAGGTCAATGTGACAGGTATGAACAGGTCAATGTGACAGGTATGAACAGGTCAATGTGACAGGTATGAACAGGTCAATGTGACAGGTATGAACAGGTCAATGTGACAGGTATTAACAGGTCAATGTGACAGGTATAAACAGGTCAATGTGACAGGTATGAACAGGTCAATGTGACAGGTATGAACAGGTCAATGTGACAGGTATAAACAGGTCAATGTGACAGGTATGAACAGGTCAATGTGACAGGTATGAACAGGTCAATGTGACAGGTATAAACAGGTCAATGTGACAGGTATGAACAGGTCAATGTGACAGGTATAAACAGGTCAATGTGACAGGTATAAACAGGTCAATGTGACAGGTATAAACAGGTCAATGTGACAGGTATGAATAGGTCAATGTGACAGGTATAAACAGGTCAATGTGACAGGTATGAACAGGTCAATGTGACAGGTATGAACAGGTCAATGTGACAGGTATAAACAGGTCAATGTGACAGGTATAAACAGGTCAATGTGACAGGTATGAACAGGTCAATGTGACAGGTATGAACAGGTCAATGTGACAGGTATAAACAGGTCAATGTGACAGGTATGAACAGGTCAATGTGACAGGTATAAACAGGTCAATGTGACAGGTATGAACAGGTCAATGTGACAGGTATGAACAGGTCAATGTGACAGGTATAAACAGGTCAATGTGACAGGTATGAACAGGTCAATGTGACAGGTATAAACAGGTCAATGTGACAGGTATAAACAGGTCAATGTGACAGGTATAAACAGGTCAATGTGACAGGTATGAACAGGTCAATTGACAGGTATAAACAGGTCAATGTGACAGGTATAAACAGGTCAATGTGACAGGTATGAACAGGTCAATGTGACAGGTATGAACAGGTCAATGTGACAGGTATAAACAGGTCAATGTGACAGGTATAAACAGGTCAATGTGACAGGTATGAACAGGTCAATGTGACAGGTATGAACAGGTCAATGTGACAGGTATAAACAGGTCAATGTGACAGGTATGAACAGGTCAATGTGACAGGTATAAACAGGTCAATGTGACAGGTATGAACAGGTCAATGTGACAGGTATGAACAGGTCAATGTGACAGGTATGAACAGGTCAATGTAACAGGTATGAACAGGTCAATGTGACAGGTATAAACAGGTCAATGTGACAGGTATAAACAGGTCAATGTGACAGGTATGAACAGGTCAATGTGACAGGTATGAACAGGTCAATGTGACAGGTATAAACAGGTCAATGTGAAAGGTATGAACAGGTCAATGTGACAGGTATGAACAGGTCAATGTGACAGGTATAAACAGGTCAATGTGACAGGTATGAACAGGTCAATGTGACAGGTATAAACAGGTCAATGTGACAGGTATAAACAGGTCAATGTGACAGGTATAAACAGGTCAATGTGACAGGTATGAACAGGTCAATGTGACAGGTATAAACAGGTCAATGTGACAGGTATGAACAGGTCAATGTGACAGGTATAACAGGTCAATGTGACAGGTATGAACAGGTCAATGTGACAGGTATAAACAGGTCAATGTGACAGGTATAAACAGGTCAATGTGACAGGTATGAACAGGTCAATGTGACAGGTATAAACAGGTCAATGTGACAGGTATGAACAGGTCAATGTGACAGGTATGAACAGGTCAATGTGACAGGTATAAACAGGTCAATGTGACAGGTATGAAACAGGTCAATGTGACAGGTATGAACAGGTCAATGTGACAGGTATAAACAGGTCAATGTGACAGGTATGAACAGGTCAATGTGACAGGTATAAACAGGTCAATGTGACAGGTATAAACAGGTCAATGTGACAGGTATAAACAGGTCAATGTGACAGGTATGAACAGGTCAATGTGACAGGTATAAACAGGTCAATGTGACAGGTATGAACAGGTCAATGTGACAGGTATGAACAGGTCAATGTGACAGGTATAAACAGGTCAATGTGACAGGTATAACAGGTCAATGTGACAGGTATGAACAGGTCAATGTGACAGGTATGAACAGGTCAATGTGACAGGTATAAACAGGTCAATGTGACAGGTATGAACAGGTCAATGTGACAGGTATAAACAGGTCAATGTGACAGGTATGAACAGGTCAATGTGGACAGGTATGAACAGGTCAATGTGACAGGTATAAACAGGTCAATGTGACAGGTATGAACAGGTCAATGTGACAGGTATAAACAGGTCAATGTGACAGGTATAAACAGGTCAATGTGACAGGTATAAACAGGTCAATGTGACAGGTATGAACAGGTCAATGTGACAGGTATAAACAGGTCAATGTGACAGGTATAAACAGGTCAATGTGACAGGTATGAACAGGTCAATGTGACAGGTATGAACAGGTCAATGTGACAGGTATAAACAGGTCAATGTGACAGGTATAAACAGGTCAATGTGACAGGTATGAACAGGTCAATGTGACAGGTATGAACAGGTCAATGTGACAGGTATAAACAGGTCAATGTGACAGGTATGAACAGGTCAATGTGACAGGTATAAACAGGTCAATGTGACAGGTATGAACAGGTCAATGTGACAGGTATGAACAGGTCAATGTGACAGGTATGAACAGGTCAATGTAACAGGTATGAACAGGTCAATGTGACAGGTATAAACAGGTCAATGTGACAGGTATAAACAGGTCAATGTGACAGGTATGAACAGGTCAATGTGACAGGTATGAACAGGTCAATGTGACAGGTATAAACAGGTCAATGTGAAAGGTATGAACAGGTCAATGTGACAGGTATGAACAGGTCAATGTGACAGGTATAAACAGGTCAATGTGACAGGTATGAACAGGTCAATGTGACAGGTATAAACAGGTCAATGTGACAGGTATAAACAGGTCAATGTGACAGGTATAAACAGGTCAATGTGACAGGTATGAACAGGTCAATGTGACAGGTATAAACAGGTCAATGTGACAGGTATGAACAGGTCAATGTGACAGGTATAAACAGGTCAATGTGACAGGTATGAACAGGTCAATGTGACAGGTATAAACAGGTCAATGTGACAGGTATAAACAGGTCAATGTGACAGGTATGAACAGGTCAATGTGACAGGTATAAACAGGTCAATGTGACAGGTATGAACAGGTCAATGTGACAGGTATGAACAGGTCAATGTGACAGGTATAAACAGGTCAATGTGACAGGTATGAACAGGTCAATGTGACAGGTATGAACAGGTCAATTGTAAAGCATAACCTCTATAGAGGGTTTTTGTTTATTCACAGGCAACAAGTACAAACTAACACCAAACTCTTACCTTTGCTGCATGTTGCCGACATCTTGTCTTGTTGTCAGATGAAAATGATGAAAATAGCTGAAATAGTCCAGCAAGTTCCGCTGTAGAATCTGATTATTACCAGTCTTGGACTGCTGAGGTAATAGATGTATTATAAACTATACACAAAGGCGTTGCTGCTTAGCATCTCTCATCTCTCTCTCTACGACAGCACAACAGCGATTCTGGGAAATCACAGACTAGAAAAGAAGAGGAGGAGTTATGCAGATGAGGTGTTTTTCCTGTAACTATAGCGACCTGTACCTGCAGAAGGGCGGAGTACAGTGTTACATACATTCCTACCATGCCAGTGTCTAATTGGGTGAAGTCAGCACACAGCAGTGATGGCCCTGATGAATCATCTGTGGTTTGTGGTGACCTTAGTGTTAATCTGGGGTTAAAGGGGCAGTCTGGGATTGGTACATAAAACAAAAATATTAGAGATATTTGACCGACCGGCTCGATTCGGTCTTTTTTTAATTTTTTTTATGAAATTGTTTTTTACATTGGATAAAGGTAGAGACTCAGAGCTAGAAAATGCTATATCATAAACTGCATTTTAGGGACAATGGGAAAGTAAACCTGCTTTGAAAGTTGATAAACTTGTAAAATCACTTTTGAGAAAATGGCCCTTGAATGTTTTGGTGCACAAACTGGAAAGCTCCTCTTTGTCTACACCCATTCAGAATCATTCACACCCTATTAAACTTTAACCCCACCCATCTCTTTAAGGATTCACATGTGAGGCCATGTACTAAACAACCAAAGATTTCAAGACTAAAGACTGGTTTATACAACGGGTGTGTTCGTACATTTAATCTGGAGTGCCAGAGTGTTTTCTGGGCATTCATAAACTCAGAGCGTTGTCAGATTGTCCCTTCATAAATTCAGAGTGTTACGCCCTCGGAGCGTTCAGCGCGCCACACTGGCCGAGGAGAAGTGATGATTTGAGCATTCTGACCAAACAACAGCAGTCAAGCACCCAAGCTAACTGGCTAACGTTGGCTAGCTTGCTAGCTACTTCCAGACACATAATGAGAGAACAGCTCACTCTGACCACGCACACACACACAAACACGCTGTACACACACACACACACACACACCCCATAAATACACCCACCCACACACACATACATGTACATGCACCCACCCATACATACATACACACACACAAAAACCCACACTTACATACAAACAAACTGACACACACACACACACAATCAATCAATGAAAGGCAGCTATCAATACAAGTGACACATTCATTTCTTCGACCCATGATGACGTTGGAACAGTAGTGTATGATGGAGATAGTAGGAAACAGGGAAAGTTATATCATTAAAACGTTTTGTGACTGCCCAAAGGTTACAGTTTTTAACTATCACTTTGGCACTAATTTCAAAACCCTGTGGTCATGTTTCAAAACTCTAGACACAAAACTCAAAACGGTCATCACTTCTAACACAGGCTGTCCAATGTTCAAAACCTCCAATGTTCAAAACCTTGCATTGTTCATTCATATCTTTAAAGAAACCTTCCTCTTGCAGAATCATTGGTTCAAATTACTAATGTATCATGAAATACCACAGGAACATTCATTTAGATCAGCCACACACAAGATCAAATAACTAATGTATCATGAAATACCACAGGAACATTCATTTAGATCAGCCACACACAAGATACCGATAGGTTCACGGTGAAGTTGTTCACACAATCATTAAATATTGTACTACAAAATATGTGATACGTGTTTCATTATGCTACTACACATAAATACATCACTGTAAAAGGACTAGTAGAGAGAATACTACAGACACAGTGGAATCATTGAACAAAATATGACATTTATTGATGAAATACAATAAAATCACAACAAAGGTTTCTTTGAATCAAAGGAAAAATAATTAGCTCCAAAAGAAGACAGGAACTACAGTAAATCATCAACTGCACCTGTCTTACTGTAAAACATCACTGCAGTGTTCCTCACCTGTCTTACTGTAAAACATCACTGCAGTGTTCCTCACCTGTCTTACTGTAAAACATCAACTGCAGTGTTCCTCACCTGTCTTACTGTAAAACATAACTGCAGTGTTCCTCACCTGTCTTACTGTAAAACATCACTGCAGTGTTCCTCACCTGTCTTACAGTAAAACGTCAACTGCAGTGTTCCTCACCTGTCTTACTGTAAAACATCACTGCAGTGTTCCTCACCTGTCTTACTGTAAAACATCACTGCAGTGTTCCTCACCTGTCTTACTGTAAAACATCAACTGCAGTGTTCCTCACCTGTCTTACTGTAAAACATAACTGCAGTGTTCCTCACCTGTCTTACTGTAAAACATCACTGCAGTGTTCCTCACCTGTCTTACTGTAACACATCAACTGCAGTGTTCCTCACCTGTCTTGCTGTAAAACATCACTGCAGTGTTCCTTACCTGGCTTACAGTAAAACATCACTGCAGTGTTCCTCACCTGTCTTACTGTAAAACATAACTGCAGTGTTCCTCACCTGTCTTACTGTAAAACATCACTGCAGTGTTCCTCACCTGGCTTACTGTAAAACATCACTGCAGTGTTCCTCACCTGGCTTACTGTAAAACATCACTGCAGTGTTCCTCACCTGGCTTACTGTAAAACATCACTGCAGTGTTCCTCACCTGGCTTACTGTAAAACATCACTGCAGTGTTCCTCACCTGGCTTACTGTAAAAAGCAAAACAATGGTTGATTACTGTACTTCTATATTTACCTCAACCCTGTCTTGTGGATTTGGCCACAGGTTCTCATCCACATCACAATGGATGTTTTCATTAGCCAAACATCTTGGGAAGAATCTTCAAGCATGGCGAATCCAGGCCTGACACTGGTCTGCCGTGATGTCATTGCATGCGTCATCCATGGCCTGGAGAAGGGAAATATTCCTCAATCGGGTTTTAGGAAAGGAGAGTATGGGGGTAAGTACAGGGTGGTAAATTGTGGTTGGGCCTGAAACCATGCTTGCTCCATTTGAGCATGGTGGAACCTGACATCCCATACAATGACGTAGGTCACACCATCAGCTCTACAGACCTGATTTAGCTCATCAAGGAAGGTTACATTCGAACAGCGAATCATGTGGCTGCCTGCAACTCAATATATAGAGTATATAGAGTAGAGAGCTTTAGATGTTGTTCGACCAAACATTAGAACGGGTAACATGTGTAATCTAAGCCACTTTGACCGTGGTATGATTGTTGATGCCACACATGGTGAGTCCAGCATCTCAGAAATAGCTGCCCTCTTGGGATTTGTACGCCCTACAGTCTCTAGCGTTTACAGAGACACACTACAGTCTCCAGAGTTTACAGAGACACACTACAGTCTCTAGAGTTTACAGAGACACACTACAGTCTCTAGAGTTTACAGAGACACACTACAGTCTCTAGTGTTTACAGAGACACACTGCAGTCTCTAGAGTTTACAGAGACACACTACAGTCTCTAGAGTTTACAGAGACACACTACAGTCTCTAGAGTTTACAGAGACACACTACAGTCTCTAGAGTTTACAGAGACACACTACAGTCTCTAGAGTTTACAGAGACACACTACAGTCTCTAGAGTTTACAGAGACACACTACAGTCTCTAGAGTTTACAGAGACACACTACAGTCTCTAGAGTTTACAGAGACACACTACAGTCTCTAGAGTTTACAGAGACACACTACAGTCTCTAGAGTTTACAGAGACACACTACAGTCACTAGAGTTTACAGAGACACACTACAGTCTCTAGAGTTTACAGAGACACACTACAGTCTCTAGAGTTTACAGAGACACACTACAGTCTCTAGAGTTTACAGAGACACACTACAGTCTCTAGAGTTTACAGAGACACACTACAGTCTCTAGAGTTTACAGAGACACACTACAGTCTCTAGAGTTTACAGAGACACACTACAGTCTCTAGCGTTTACAGAGACACACTACAGTCTCTAGAGTTTACAGAGACACACTACAGTCTCTAGTGTTTACAGAGACACACTACAGTCTCTAGAGTTTACAGAGACACACTACAGTCTCTAGAGTTTACAGAGACACACTACAGTCTCTAGAGTTTACAGAGACACACTACAGTCTCTAGTGTTTACAGAGACACACTGCAGTCTCTAGAGTTTACAGAGACACACTACAGTCTCTAGAGTTTACAGAGACACACTACAGTCTCTAGTGTTTACAGAGACACACTACAGTCTCTAGAGTTTACAGAGACACACTACAGTCTCTAGAGTTTACAGAGACACACTACAGTCTCTAGTGTTTACAGAGACACACTGCAGTCTCTAGAGTTTACAGAGACACACTACAGTCTCTAGAGTTTACAGAGACACACTACAGTCTCTAGAGTTTACAGAGACACACTACAGTCTCTAGAGTTTACAGAGACACACTACAGTCTCTAGAGTTTACAGAGACACACTACAGTCTCTAGAGTTTACAGAGACACACTACAGTCTCTAGAGTTTACAGAGACACACTACAGTCTCTAGAGTTTACAGAGACACACTACAGTCTCTAGAGTTTACAGAGACACACTACAGTCTCTAGAGTTTACAGAGACACACTACAGTCTCTAGAGTTTACAGAGACACACTACAGTCTCTAGTGTTTACAGAGACACACTACAGTCTCTAGAGTTTACAGAGACACACTACAGTCTCTAGAGTTTACAGAGACACACTACAGTCTCTAGAGTTTACAGAGACACACTACAGTCTCTAGTGTTTACAGAGACACACTGCAGTCTCTAGAGTTTACAGAGACACACTACAGTCTCTAGAGTTTACAGAGACACACTACAGTCTCTAGTGTTTACAGAGACACACTACAGTCTCTAGTGTTTACAGAGACACACTGCAGTCTCTAGAGTTTACAGAGACACACTACAGTCTCTAGAGTTTACAGAGACACACTACGGTCTCTAGAGTTTACAGAGACACACTACAGTCTCTAGAGTTTACAGAGACACACTACAGTCTCTAGAGTTTACAGAGACACACTACAGTCTCTACAGTTTACAGAGACACACTACAGTCTCTAGAGTTTACAGAGACACACTACAGTCTCTAGAGTTTACAGAGACACACTACAGTCTCTAGAGTTTACAGAGACACACTACAGTCTCTAGAGTTTACAGAGACACACTACAGTCTCTAGAGTTTACAGAGACACACTACAGCCTCTAGTGTTTACAGAGACACACTGCAGTCTCTAGAGTTTACAGAGACACACTACAGTCTCTAGAGTTTACAGAGACACACTACAGTCTCTAGAGTTTACAGAGACACACTACAGTCTCTAGAGTTTACAGAGACACACTACAGTCTCTAGAGTTTACAGAGACACACTACAGTCTCTAGAGTTTACAGAGACACACTACAGTCTCTAGCGTTTACAGAGACACACTACAGTCTCTAGAGTTTACAGAGACACACTACAGTCTCTAGTGTTTACAGAGACACACTACAGTCTCTAGAGTTTACAGAGACACACTACAGTCTCTAGAGTTTACAGAGACACACTACAGTCTCTAGAGTTTACAGAGACACACTACAGTCTCTAGTGTTTACAGAGACACACTGCAGTCTCTAGAGTTTACAGAGACACACTACAGTCTCTAGAGTTTACAGAGACACACTACAGTCTCTAGTGTTTACAGAGACACACTACAGTCTCTAGAGTTTACAGAGACACACTACAGTCTCTAGAGTTTACAGAGACACACTACAGTCTCTAGTGTTTACAGAGACACACTGCAGTCTCTAGAGTTTACAGAGACACACTACAGTCTCTAGAGTTTACAGAGACACACTACAGTCTCTAGAGTTTACAGAGACACACTACAGTCTCTAGAGTTTACAGAGACACACTACAGTCTCTAGAGTTTACAGAGACACACTACAGTCTCTAGAGTTTACAGAGACACACTACAGTCTCTAGAGTTTACAGAGACACACTACAGTCTCTAGAGTTTACAGAGACACACTACAGTCTCTAGAGTTTACAGAGACACACTACAGTCTCTAGAGTTTACAGAGACACACTACAGTCTCTAGAGTTTACAGAGACACACTACAGTCTCTAGTGTTTACAGAGACACACTACAGTCTCTAGAGTTTACAGAGACACACTACAGTCTCTAGAGTTTACAGAGACACACTACAGTCTCTAGAGTTTACAGAGACACACTACAGTCTCTAGTGTTTACAGAGACACACTGCAGTCTCTAGAGTTTACAGAGACACACTACAGTCTCTAGAGTTTACAGAGACACACTACAGTCTCTAGTGTTTACAGAGACACACTACAGTCTCTAGTGTTTACAGAGACACACTGCAGTCTCTAGAGTTTACAGAGACACACTACAGTCTCTAGAGTTTACAGAGACACACTACGGTCTCTAGAGTTTACAGAGACACACTACAGTCTCTAGAGTTTACAGAGACACACTACAGTCTCTAGAGTTTACAGAGACACACTACAGTCTCTACAGTTTACAGAGACACACTACAGTCTCTAGAGTTTACAGAGACACACTACAGTCTCTAGAGTTTACAGAGACACACTACAGTCTCTAGAGTTTACAGAGACACACTACAGTCTCTAGAGTTTACAGAGACACACTACAGTCTCTAGAGTTTACAGAGACACACTACAGCCTCTAGAGTTTACAGAGACACACTACAGTCTCTAGAGTTTACAGAGACACACTACAGTCTTTAGAGTTTACAGAGACACACTACAGTCTCTAGAGTTTACAGAGACACACTACAGTCTCTAGAGTTTACAGAGACACACTACAGTCTCTAGAGTTTACAGAGACACACTACAGTCTCTAGAGTTTACAGAGACACACTACAGTCTCTAGAGTTTACAGAGACACACTACAGTCTCTAGAGTTTACAGAGACACACTACAGTCTCTAGAGTTTACAGAGACACACTACAGTCTCTAGAGTTTACAGAGACACACTGCAGTCTCTAGAGTTTACAGAGACACACTACAGTCTCTAGAGTTTACAGAGACACACTACAGTCTCTAGAGTTTACAGAGACACACTACAGTCTCTAGAGTTTACAGAGAATGGTGAGATAAACAAAACACATTCAGTGAGCGGCAGTTCTGTGGGCAGAAACACCTTGTTAATGAGAGAGGTCAGAGGAGAGGGCTAAAACACCTTGTTAATGAGAGAGGTCAGAGGAGAGGGCTAAAACACCTTGTTAATGAGAGAGGTCAGAGGAGAGGGCTAAAACACCTTGTTAATGAGAGAGGTCAGAGGAGAATGTCCAGGCTCATTCAAGCTGACAGAAAGGCCACAAATGCTCAAATAACAGCCGTTTAAAACAGTGGTGTGCAGAAGGGCATCTCTTAACGTACAACACCGTGAATAATTCAGGCTGTTGTGGAGGCAAAAGGGGGTCCTACCCAGTACTAGATAGGTGTACCTAATAAAGTGGCCGGTGAGTATACAGTAATGTCAAATCTGAAAACATGGTAATATTACAGCCATAAATCATGTAGTCCAGTTGGTTCATGTTCCACGGTAATTGGTGTCAATGGATCTCGTTATCCTGAAACTTTCATGATCTAAACATGGAATATTCTTTGTCAGTTTCCATAAAACGATGCATTAAGCAACAGTTAAATATCCCTCTGATCAGTTTTATCAATTGATAGTCAGATCATTGTAATGAAATGAATAGACAGTCATCTCAGATGTAACGTGTGAATTACATTTTGAAATGGTAATACTGTGATGTTAAGTTGTGTCATTTTGAAATGGTAATACTGTGATGTTAAGTTGTGTCAGTCTGAAATGGTAATACTGTGATGTTAAGTTGTGTCAGTCTGAAATGGTAATACTGTGATGTTAAGTTGTGTCAGTCTGAAATGGTAATACTGTGATGTTAAGTTGTGTCAGTCTGAAATGGTAATACTGTGATGTTAAGTTGTGTCAGTCTGAAATGGTAATACTATGATCTTAAGTTGTGTCAGTCTGAAATGGTAATACTATGATGTTAAGTTGTGTCAGTCTGAAATGGTAATACTGTGATGTTAAGTTGTGTCAGTCTGAAATGGTAATACTGTGATGTTAAGTTGTGCCAGTCTGAAATGGTAATACTGTGATGTTAAGTTGTGCCAGTCTGAAATGGTAATACTGTGATGTTAAGTTGTGCCAGTCTGAAATGGTAATACTGTGATGTTAAGTTGTGTCATTTTGAACAGGTGATTTTAGTTCAATGAACAAATGATCTTAGAATTTTCCCCCGTGAGTTTAGCTAAAATAATAAGTGTTAACAAACACTATAGCGTGTTTAAAATGAGCAAAACATAGTTAAAACTGTCATTTTTAAATCATGGTCAGTCCTTGTGCCCATAGCTCTGTTTATAAATTTGTGATGGATAGATTTCTACAGGCCCATTCCTCAGCTGTTCACCAAAAATGTGGCAGAGTAACTACTTTTTTTGGCATTTGAATCCAAGATTACACCTTGTGAATGCCTTTAATATCATGAGTAAATAACTCATAATGATTACACCTTGTGAATGCCTTTAATATCATGAGTAAATAACTCATAATGATTACACCTTGTGAATGCCTTTAATATCATGAGTAAATAACACATAATGATTACACCTTGTGAATGCCTTTAATATCATGAGTAAATAACACATAATGATTACACCTTGTGAATGCCTTTAATATCATGAGTAAATAACACATAATGATTACACCTTGTGAATGCCTTTAATATCATGAGTAAATAACACATAATGATTACACCTTGTGAATGCCTTTAATATCATGAGTAAATAACACATAATGATTACACCTTGTGAATGCCTTTAATATCATGAGTAAATAACTCATAATGATTACACCTTGTGAATGCCTTTAATATCATGAGTAAATAACACATAATGATTACACCTTGTGAATGCCTTTAATATCATGAGTAAATAACACATAATGATTACACCTTGTGAATGCCTTTAATATCATGAGTAAATAACTCATAATGATTACACCTTGTGAATGCCTTTAATATCATGAGTAAATAACTCATAATGATTTCCATCAAGGTTTTATTTGCCTTAAACATCATGTAGATAGTAAATGACATGACTATACATTAATATCAACACAGTAGGGTTGAGGACAAAAACGACATTAAAACACATTTGGCCTTGAAGATGATTGTAGTCGTCAGAGTGTGTTCAGATAAATCAACAATAGGGTGGAAATCATTATGAAATAACACTGGTGGATACAACGTTTCAAAGTAAAACAGTAGAATAGAAGGAAGGTTGGGGACTGGGTTCAAAGTTCATGTTATTCCATTAACATACAGCAGGGGGCACCATTCAACTCTTATAACTGAACAAGCTTCATCACTACTGAAAACAGACTATTTGAAATGTATTTTCAACATCATCTGCCAGGCCTGTAAAATGAAATGACATTTATACAGTCAGTTCTAAGTCTTTAGTGGAGGCCTCTTTCACGGCAGGTAGACTAGAATGTTGGGCCAATAACCCAGAGGTTGCTGGTTTGAATCCCTGAGCCTACTCGCTGAAACATCTGTCAAAATGCTCTTGGGCAAGACACTTAACCTAATTGCTCCTGTGGTTCACTCTGGATAAGAGCATCTGCTAAATGAATTACATGTAAGAACAGCAGAAGAGCAATCATAAATATCATTTAAATGACCAAATCTTAGGCTAAATATTTGTGTTAACATGAGTACAGGGTTTACTGATTCCATGACAGATTGGACTTTTAGATCATAATGAATATATGGACAGATCCTAGATCAGTACTCCTACTCTGAGATGCTTTCTGGATACGGGACGTGATCTTAGCCAGAATGTGTTGGGTTGTGAGTCACTGGATCGGGGTTCTGTTTTTTTACAGTAACGATGATTTGATCATGTATATATGGTGATCTAGTCATTGGTTCTTGTTGCCGTTATTTGTAAGGATTTTACAGGGTAGGATGAAGGTCTTTCATTGGCCATAACTACTGTCACATGATATCTGAATACTTGGTCAGATGAAATCAGGGAAAGAGATTTCTGGATGAATCTCTATTTTAATCCCTTTATGAGTAACAGGTTCAGACCCATATCAGGACTGACTTCACAGAAGTACTGTAGGTTAACACTGGTGATGAATATGAGGGTTTCATCTCTCTTTAAAAATAATCAGTATATTCTCTGTTTCTTATCTCTTTATTGGGCTTTTATTCACTTCCAAATGATTCATAATTAAAGTTTGATAAATGCATCAAGATAAATGATCACCAAAGTCCTTCCATCTACACACATTAAAATAGTTTTATCCTCCAAATGTCTTTATATAAGTAGATCCATAGCCTACACATGGTGTCTCCCAGTGAATCAGGGGCTCCACCAGTTCCTAACCAGTCCTGTTGTAAACCATATCACCGCCCCTGTCAACCCTCCCATGACAACACCTCCAAAACCACCTGTCAGAACCCCCATCAACAACCCTGTCACTATGGCGACGAAGAGCTCCAATCTGTCACCGACGATTCTCTGCCTGTCCTCCTTCCTCCACTGGTATCTGTAGCGCTCCCTCTCCTCCACCTCATTGGTCCGCACTGCCAAGAGAAAGACACACCCCTCTTTACTCACAGGGGGAAACAGTCACCAAGGTGGAATAGATCTATGTTCTTTGAGGGAAGTGTATGAAAAATAACCTCCTAAATACTATATTGTTCTGTATTTTACTGCATTTTAACTATTGTCAATAAGTATAATTAAGTAAATGGCACAGATTATTTATTCAAAGTATTTCACACATCACTGCTAGGTGGAAGCTTTCACTAAAAGACTGATAAGGAGATATTTCTATTAATGGAGAAAGATGAAGTAGCCCCTGATCTGACGTCAGCCTTGGTGTTTTAGTCCTATAAAGGGGTCCCGACAGGATTGTATAGGTTGGAGAAAGATAGATCAGTGTCTAGGGGCTTCTTTGAGGTCAGACTAACGTTTCCTTCCTATTGAAACAATGGAATGCAATTTGCAATTTTTGGGGGGGTGACCAAATTCACATAGAAATGTAAGTTATAGATCTGCCATTCTTATTGAATGCAAGTCTAAGAAGCAGAAGATATGTTCTATGTATGCTATTTCTATGCTTCCCATTCTTAAGTGTAGCTTTTGCATCTTTTAGTTCCGGTTTCGTACACCAGTTTTAAACCTTAGACATCGGCCGTGTTCCAGAGAATCTAAACCGTGTTGTCACATGGGTAAATTGTGACTGATTGACTGATCTACAAATGATATTGAGCAGATATTTATGATGCAAGGTGATTTGTAGATCAGTCAGTCTTGACACGCACATCTTTACTCACAAGGGAGAGCGGGTCACCAAGCTGCAATACGTCTACATTCTTTAAGGGAAGTGTATGAAAAATAACCGTATAAATAATGTATTCTATTGTACTGTAGTATTACTATCAACTATTGTTAATAAGTAAAACATTATAATTATACGGTAGAGATCATTTCATCAACAGATTTCACAATTCTCTGCTTGATAGAGTGCTTTCTCCAAAAAAGGAGATATTTTTCTTAATGGAGAAAGATGAAGTAGCCCCCAGACACTGATCTGAGGTCAGTTTTGTGTTTTGGGCCTGTAAGTAGGGCCTGACAGGATTGGATAGGTTGGAGAAAGATGAAGTAGCCCCCAGACACTGATCTGAGGTCAGTTTTGTATTTTGGGCCTGTAAGTAGGGCCTGACAGGATTGGATAGGTTGGAGAAAGATGAAGTAGCCCCCAGACACTGATCTGAGGTCAGTTTTGTGTTTTGGGCCTGTAAGTAGGGCCTGACAGGATTGGATAGGTTGGAGAAAGATGAAGTAGCCCCCAGACACTGATCTGAGGTCAGTTTTGTGTTTTGGGCCTGTAAGTAGGGCCTGACAGGATTGGATAGGTGCAATCAAGGTGTAGAAATGTCCACAGAGACTTTCAAAGAGTCATGTGGAACTACAGTGCAGCTTTAATACAGGTCCTAGTGGATATCCTAGGATGAGGTTACCCTGACTAAATACTAACCAAACCCTTAAAGAGTCATGTGGAACTACAGTGCAGCTTTAATACAGGTCCTAGTGGATATCCTAGGATGAGATTACCCTGACTAAATACTAACCAAACCCTTAAAGAGTCATGTGGAACTACAGTGCAGCTTTAATACAGGTCCTAGTGGATATCCTAGGATGAGATTACTGACTAAATACTAACCAAACTGTTAAAGAGTCAATGTGCAGAAAACGCTTTTCCATTTCCTGGATGCTAAAATTCTAATAGTTTTCCTCATTTCAGTTGATGTGACAAAACAAGCAGTCGTTGTGTAGAGAATCAGTGCACCATCTAAAACATTGTGAAATATTGTCACGACTTCCGCCGAGGTTGGCTCTCCTGCCCGTGCAGGCGGTGCTCGGCGGTCGTCGTCACCGTCCTACTAGCCACTACCGATCCCTTTTCGTGTATCTGTTGGTTTTGTCTGATTGGTTTCACCTGTGTGTTGTTTAGTTAATTAGTGTCTGTATATAATGTAGGTTGTCCCACCCTTGTTTTGTGCGGGATTGTTTATTTTGTCATTCATTTTTCGTCTGTCGGTGTTATTGTGTTTCTTATTCTCCGGTTAGTCTGTTATCCTGTGTTGGATAATTTCACCCTGTGTGTGTTTGGGTTGACCGTGTTTGTTTTGTTCACCGGAGAATAAACTCTATATCGCTATCTGCTCTCTGCGCCTGATTCCACCCACCTTGATTAGACGTGACAAATATATTTTCCAGAACCATCAATTCTTTTAGTTTCAGCTGTTTGACGTTTACAAACCGGAAAGTAAACGATGCAAAAGGAACATTTAAGAATGGAAGCGTAGAAATAGCACACATAGAACAGATACCTGCTTCTTAGACTTGCTTTCAATGAGAATGAAAGATCTATAACTCACAATTCTATGTGAATTGGGTCAGGTCGTCCAAAAAGTGATATATTGTAACTTAAAAGCGCTAAACCATATGTAACAGATATACAGGGAACTGTATATAATTTACTATGTTGTTTTATGTCGAGTCACTCACCCACTGTAGGTTTCTGGGAAACAGGAGCGCTCTGTGCAGCTCTGACCAGTTCATTTTTGTAGCATGCCTCGATTTGGCTTTGGACTTCATCTCCCATGATCCTTCGCTGATACTCCTCTGGCTTCTCCCTAGAGAGACTGGCTGATGAGGTGGGAAATGTAGTCATTGGACTTTGTTCTGTTATGTAACATTCTCCACATTAGAGTCAGACCTGAGCAAGGCACTGGTACATAGACACACTATCTACTAATCACTGGTATATAGAGACACTATCTACTAATCACTGGTACATAGATACACTATCTACTAATCACTGGTACATAGACACACTAACTACCAATAATTGGTACATATATACACTATATACTAATAACTGGTACATATACACACTATATACTAATCACAGGTACATATATACACTATCTACTAATCACCGGTACATAGAGAAACTATCTACTAATCACTGGTACATAGACACACTATCTACTAATCACTGGTACATAGAGACACTATCTACTAATCACTGGTACATAGAGACAGTATCTACTAATCACTGTCAATTCCAAACAACTACCCATTATCATGTGATCATTACTCGTTAAGACCAGAATCTATACAGCAGTTTAATGTTTCATGGGTTATTTAAGCAACCAGACAGATGTTATTGCAGGTGTTCCTCACTCCAACAGCGCTGTAATATCTAACAATTCACAACAATACACACAAATATAAAAGTAAAACAATAACATTAAGAAATATAGAAATATATTTCTGAATGTGTATTTTAATGATATAATCAACCAAGAAAGTGTTGGCTACTACAGTTATTGAAATAAACAGGAAAGCACAGGCGAGTGTCAACATGCGCTACAATGGGATATTTTAGGATTTATCAATGTTTAGTTTAACGAAGTCAGGAAATGAAGAATAGCTCAGAACTTACTCCGACTCACTTCCATCTCAACTCATCCGGGGTCAAGGAGACTCTCACGACACGTGATGTTATCACACCCCACTGAGGAAGTTATGAATCAAATATTGCTGAAAGAGCGAATCACAAATGGTCAGGTGAACCGTCACATGTAGACTACAAGTCTAAGGACCAAAAGGCTCCTTAACAGCTTCTACCCCCGAGCCATAAGTCTGCTGAACAATTAATCAAATGGCCACCAGACTATTTACATTGACCCCCCCCCCCCCCCCCCCACTCCATTTGTTTTTGTACACTGCTGCTACTCACTGTTTATTATCTACACATAGTCACTTCACCCCCACCTACATGTACACTGCTGCTACTCTCTGTTTATTATCTACACATAGTCACTTCACCCCTACCTACATGTACACTGCTGCTACTCACTGTTTATTATCTACACATAGTCACTTTACCCCTACCTACATGTACACTGCTGCTACTCACTGTTTATTATCTACACATAGTCACTTTACCCCTACCTACATGTACACTGCTGCTACTCACTGTTTATTATCTACACATAGTCACTTTACCCCTACCTACATGTACACTGCTGCTACTCTCTGTTTATTATCTACACATAGTCACTTCACCCCTACCTACATGTACACTGCTGCTACTCTCTGTTTATTATCTACACATAGTCACTTTACCCCTACCTACATGTACACTGCTGCTACTCTCTGTTTATTATCTACACATAGTCACTTTACCCCTACCTACATGTACACTGCTGCTACTCTCTGTTTATTATCTACACATAGTCACTTTACCCCTACCTACATGTACACTGCTGCTACTCTCTGTTTATTATCTACACATAGTCACTTCACCCCCACCTACATGTACACTGCTGCTACTCTCTGTTTATTATCTACACATAGTCACTTCACCCCTACCTACATGTACACTGCTGCTACTCTCTGTTTATTATCTACACATAGTCACTTTACCCCTACCTACATGTACACTGCTGCTACTCTCTGTTTATTATCTACACATAGTCACTTTACCCCTACCTACATGTAGAAATGACCTCCACTAACCTGTACCCCTGCACATTGACTCGGTATCAATAACCTCGTTATTATTATGTTATTCTGTTACTTTTTATTCGTTTTTTGCTTTAGTTTATTTGTTAAATATTCTCTTAACTTTTCTTGAACTACACTGTTGGTTAAGGGCTTGTCAGTAAGCACTTCACGGTAAGGTCTACACTGTTGGTTAAGGGCTTGTCAGTAAGCACTTCACGGTAAGGTCTACACTGTTGGTTAAGGGCTTGTCAGTAAGCACTTCACGGTAAGGTCTACACTGTTGGTTAAGGGCTTGTCAGTAAGCACTTCACGGTAAGGTCTACACTGTTGGTTAAGGGCTTGTCAGTAAGCACTTCACTGTCAGGTCTACACTGTTGGTTAAGGGCTTGTCAGTAAGCACTTCACGGTAAGGTCTGCACTGTTGGTTAAGGGCTTGTCAGTAAGCACTTCACGGTAAGGTCTACACTGTTGGTTAAGGGCTTGTCAGTAAGCACTTCACGGTAAGGTCTACACTGTTGGTTAAGGGCTTGTCAGTAAGCACTTCACGGTAAGGTCTACACTGTTGGTTAAGGGCTTGTCAGTAAGCACTTCACGGTAAGGTCTACACTGTTGGTTAAGGGCTTGTCAGTAAGCACTTCACTGTCAGGTCTACACTAGTTGGTTAAGGGCTTGTCAGTAAGCACTTCACGGTAAGGTCTACACTAGTTGGTTAAGGGCTTGTCAGTAAGCACTTCACGGTAAGGTCTACACTGTTGGTTAAGGGCTTGTCAGTAAGCACTTCACGGTAAGGTCTACACTAGTTGGTTAAGGGCTTGTCAGTAAGCACTTCACGGTAAGGTCTACACTGTTGGTTAAGGGCTTGTCAGTAAGCACTTCACGGTGAGGTCTACACTGTTGGTTAAGGGCTTGTCAGTAAGCACTTCACGGTAAGGTCTACACTGTTGGTTAAGGGCTTGTCAGTAAGCACTTCACGGTAAGGTCTACACTGTTGGTTAAGGGCTTGTCAGTAAGCACTTCACGGTAAGGTCTGCACTGTTGGTTAAGGGCTTGTCAGTAAGCACTTCACGGTAAGGTCTGCACTGTTGGTTAAGGGCTTGTCAGTAAGCACTTCACGGTAAGGTCTGCACTGTTGGTTAAGGGCTTGTCAGTAAGCACTTCACGGTAAGGTCTACACTAGTTGGTTAAGGGCTTGTCAGTAAGCACTTCACGGTAAGGTCTACACTGTTGGTTAAGGGCTTGTCAGTAAGCACTTCACGGTAAGGTCTACACTTGTTGTATTCAGCATATGTGACAAATAGTTTGATATGATGACACACATCCTAGACTCTATCAGGTGAACTATGAATGGAATGTTATGATATCTGTACATTATAGGAACACCTGTAATTAGAAAAGTACAATGATGTTTTGCTTTATCTTGAGACTGAGAATCAGTGGTAGAGACTTCGTAAGTGCATGAAGAGGTCAACGGTACAAAAGTCAGATGTCTGTGTGTTGAAACTACACTTTCAGTTCCTGTTGATAATATGTTCCAGTCTTACTTCTACAACAGGAGGAAGAAGGAATGAGAAACTAACTGCAAATAACAATGAGCTGAACTCCACCTAGCAGAGACATCTTTGTATTAGCAACTATTAATTATGAGGTTATATGCTACTACAGGGCCTCCCGGGTGGCGCAGTGGTTAAGGGCACTGTACTGCAGCGCCAGCTGTGCCACCAGAGACTCTGGGTTCGCACCCAGGCTCTGTCGTAACCGGCCACGACCGGTAGGTCCGTGGGACGACACCGGGCGCAGTGCGCGCTAACCAAGGTTGCCATGTGCACGGTGTTTCCTCCGACACATTGGTGCGGTTGGCTTCCGGGTTGGATGGCGCTGTGTTAAGAAGCAGTGCGGCTTGGTTGGGTTGTGTATCGGAGGACGCATGACTTTCAACCTTCGTCTCTCCCGAGCCCCGTACGGGAGTTGTAGCGATGAGACAAGATAGTAGCTACTAACAATTGGATACCATGAAATTGGGGAGAAAAGGGGGTACAATTCAAAAGAAAAATAATAATAAATAAATCAAATATATGCTACTACAGTTAAGGGACATCAGCCTGGGAGGGGTGATCCTCAGTAGGGATATAAAGGGAAAACAGTGTTGCTGTAAGTGTAAACTCTGGGTTCCTTATTAAACAAACTAACCTCTGATCAAATAAGTTTCCAGTATGAACAACCAACACATGTAGTCTACACACATCCTAGACTCTATCAGGTGAACCATCACATGTAGTCTACACACATCCTAGACTCTATCAGGTGAACCATCACATGTAGTCTACACACATCCTAGACTCTATCAGGTGAACCAACACATGTAGACTACACACATCCTAGACTCTATCAGGTGAACAATCACATGTAGACTACACACATCCTAGACTCTATCAGGTGAACCATCACATGTAGACTACACACATCCTAGACTCTATCAGGTGAACCATCACATGTAGTCTACACACATCCTAGACTCTATCAGGTGAACCATCACATGTAGACTACACACATCCTAGACTCTATCAGGTGAACCATCACATGTAGTCTACACACATCCTACACTCTATCAGGTGAACCAACACATGTAGACTACACACATCATAGACTCTATCAGGTGAACCAACACATGTAGTCTACACACATCCTAGACTCTATCAGGTGAACCATCACATGTAGTCTACACACATCTTAGACTCTATCAGGTGAACCATCACATGTAGTCTACACACATCCTCTATCAGGTGAACCATCACATGTAGACTACACACATCCTAGACTCTATCAGGTGAACCAACACATGTAGTCTACACACATCATAGACTCTATCAGGTGAACCTACACATGTAGTCTACACACATCCTAGACTCTATCAGGTGAACCTACACATGTAGTCTACACACATCATAGACTCTATCAGGTGAACCAACACATGTAGACTACACACATCCTCTATCAGGTGAACCATCACATGTAGACTACACACATCCTAGACTCTATCAGGTGAACCAACACATGTAGTCTACACACATCCTAGACTCTATCAGGTGAACCTACACATGTAGTCTATACACATCCTAGACTCTATCAGGTGAACCATCACATGTAGTCTACACACATCCTCTATCAGGTGAACCAACACATGTAGACTACACACATCCTAGACTCTATCAGGTGAACCATCACATGTAGTCTACACACATCCTAGACTCTATCAGGTGAACCATCACATGTAGACTACACACATCCTAGACTCTATCAGGTGAACCATCACATGTAGTCTACACACATCCTACACTCTATCAGGTGAACCAACACATGTAGACTACACACATCATAGACTCTATCAGGTGAACCAACACATGTAATCTACACACATCCTAGACTCTATCAGGTGAACCATCACATGTAGTCTACACACATCCTCTATCAGGTGAACCAACACATGTAGTCTACACACATCCTCTATCAGGTGAACCATCACATGTAGACTACACACATCCTAGACTCTATCAGGTGAACCATCACATGTAGTCTACACACATCCTCTATCAGGTGAACCATCACATGTAGACTACACACATCCTAGACTCTATCAGGTGAACCAACACATGTAGTCTACACACATCATAGACTCTATCAGGTGAACCTACACATGTAGTCTACACACATCCTAGACTCTATCAGGTGAACCTACACATGTAGTCTACACACATCATAGACTCTATCAGGTGAACCAACACATGTAGACTACACACATCCTCTATCAGGAGAACCTACACATGTAGACTACACACATCCTAGACTATATCAGGTGAACCTACACATGTAGACTACACACATCCTAGACTATATCAGGTGAACCTACACATGTAGTCTACACACATCCTAGACTCTATCAGGTGAACCTACACATGTAGTCTACACACATCCTAGACTCTATCAGGTGAACCATCACATGTAGACTACACACATCCTAGACTCTATCAGGTGAACCATCACATGTAGTCTACACACATCCTACACTCTATCAGGTGAACCAACACATGTAGACTACACACATCATAGACTCTATCAGGTGAACCAACACATGTAGTCTACACACATCCTAGACTCTATCAGGTGAACCATCACATGTAGTCTACACACATCTTAGACTCTATCAGGTGAACCATCACATGTAGTCTACACACATCCTCTATCAGGTGAACCATCACATGTAGACTACACACATCCTAGACTCTATCAGGTGAACCAACACATGTAGTCTACACACATCATAGACTCTATCAGGTGAACCTACACATGTAGTCTACACACATCCTAGACTCTATCAGGTGAACCATCACATGTAGACTACACACATCCTAGACTCTATCAGGTGAACCATCACATGTAGTCTACACACATCCTACACTCTATCAGGTGAACCAACACATGTAGACTACACACATCATAGACTCTATCAGGTGAACCAACACATGTAGTCTACACACATCCTAGACTCTATCAGGTGAACCATCACATGTAGTCTACACACATCTTAGACTCTATCAGGTGAACCATCACATGTAGTCTACACACATCCTCTATCAGGTGAACCATCACATGTAGACTACACACATCCTAGACTCTATCAGGTGAACCAACACATGTAGTCTACACACATCATAGACTCTATCAGGTGAACCTACACATGTAGTCTACACACATCCTAGACTCTATCAGGTGAACCTACACATGTAGTCTACACACATCATAGACTCTATCAGGTGAACCAACACATGTAGACTACACACATCCTCTATCAGGTGAACCATCACATGTAGACTACACACATCCTAGACTCTATCAGGTGAACCAACACATGTAGTCTACACACATCCTAGACTCTATCAGGTGAACCTACACATGTAGTCTACACACATCCTAGACTCTATCAGGTGAACCATCACATGTAGTCTACACACATCCTTTATCAGGTGAACCAACACATGTAGACTACACACATCCTAGACTCTATCAGGTGAACCATCACATGTAGTCTACACACATCCTAGACTCTATCAGGTGAACCATCACATGTAGACTACACACATCCTAGACTCTATCAGGTGAACCAT
>NW_022261978.1:5433598-5471098 GCF_002021735.2 Oncorhynchus kisutch | reverse complement strand
GTGCACCAAGTGTCTAGGGGAAGGAGCCTACTCGTCCAAGGCTAGGCTAGCCCGCGTGGCTGGGGCTCTGTTCTTCTTCTCTGGGCTGCTCTACCTGATACCCATCTGCTGGACGGCCTACGCCGTGGTCAGGGATTTTTACGATCCAAAAGTCGCCGCGCCGCTGAAGAGAGAGTTAGGCCCCGCCTTGTATCTAGGCTGGGGGGCGGGAATTCTGCTGCTGGTTGGAGGGGCTCTGCTGAACGCAGGCTCCTCCCCTCCAGGGGTTAGGGCGACGCCTACTTTTGGGGGAGGTGGGAGGAGTAACCCACTGCCTGTGGTGGTAGAGGAGAAGGAGTATGTCTGAACCGTGTCACACCAGGGTTGTGATCATTACTTTGTGATAAAATGGACTGAAACAGGGAGGGACTACCTGAACGTGTCCAATAAGAAATGTTCATTTTTGTTGTCCATTGTAAAACATTTTGCAACATTATGCCCTAATGAATACAACCCCGTCACTAAACTCTCAGTGAAGGAGAGACAGGTCAACATGTAAATAAGAAAATGCTTATGATTACGTTTCAGAAAATCTGCATGATTATTCTCCATTTCATATGACCACTTATAGACAGCTTTGTTATTTTGTTATGACATCATCTTCTAGTTGTTTTCATTATGACATCATCTTCTAGTTGTTTTCATTATGACATCATCTTCTAGTTGTTTTCATTATGACATCATCTTCTAGTTGTTTTTATTATGACATCATCTTCTAGTAGTTTTCATTATGACATCATCTTCTAGTTGTTTTTATTATGACATCATCTTCTAGTTGTTTTCATTATGACATCGTCTTCTGTTTTTTTTCATTATGACATCATCTTCTAGTTGTTTTTATTATGACATCATCTTCTAGTTGTTTTCATTATGACATCGTCTTCTGGTTTTTTTCATTATGACATCATCTTCTAGTTGTTTTTATTATGACATCATCTTCTAGTTGTTTTCATTATGACATCGTCTTCTGTTTTTTTTCATTATGACATCATCTTCTAGTTGTTTTCATTATGACATCGTCTTCTGTTTTTTTTCATTATGACATCATCCTCTAGTTGTTTTTATTCTGATTTGAGTTTTCTGTGTTAACTTCTTCTTGGTGTAATTTATACATGAAATAATAAAGTATTTTACAACATGTTTGTTCCAGCTACTACACTCATCTTTACAAGTTGTTTGTTCCAGCTACTACACTCATCTTTACAAGTTGTTTGTTCCAGCTACTACACTCATCTTTACAAGTTGTTTGTTCCAGCTACTACACTCATCTTTACAAGTTGTTTGTTCCAGCTACTACACTCATCTTTACAAGTTGTTTGTTCCAGCTACTACACTCATCTTTACAAGTTGTTTGTTCCAGCTACTACACTCATCTTTACAAGTTGTTTGTTCCAGCTACTACACTCATCTTTACAAGTTGTTTGTTCCAGCTACTACACTCATCTTTACACGTTGTTTGTTCCAGCTACTACACTCATCTTTACAAGTTGTTTGTTCCAGCTACTACACTCATCTTTACAAGTTGTTTGTTCCAGCTACTGCACTCATGTATTTACAAGTTGTTTGTTCCAGCTACTACACTCATCTTTACAAGTTGTTTGTTCCAGCTACTACACTCATCTTTACAAGTTGTTTGTTCCAGCTACTACACTCATCTTTACAAGTTGTTTGTTCCAGCTACTACACTCATCTTTACAAGTTGTTTGTTCCAGCTACTACACTCATCTTCACAAGTTGTTTGTTCCAGCTACTACACTCATCTTTACAAGTTGTTTGTTCCAGCTACTACACTCATCTTTACAAGTTGTTTGTTCCAGCTACTACACTCATCTTTACAAGTTGTTTGTTCCAGCTACTACACTCATCTTTACAAGTTGTTTGTTCCAGCTACTACACTCATCTTTACAAGTTGTTTGTTCCAGCTACTACACTCATCTTTACAAGTTGTTTGTTCCAGCTACTACACTCATCTTTACAAGTTGTTTGTTCCAGCTACTACACTCATCTTTACAAGTTGTTTGTTCCAGCTACTACACTCATCTTTACAAGTTGTTTGTTCCAGCTACTACACTCATCTTTACAAGTTGTTTGTTCCAGCTACTACACTCATCTTTACAAGTTGTTTGTTCCAGCTACTACACTCATCTTTACAAGTTGTTTGTTCCAGCTACTACACTCATCTTTACAAGTTGTTTGTTCCAGCTACTACACTCATCTTTACAAGTTGTTTGTTCCAGCTACTACACTCATCTTTACAAGTTGTTTGTTCCAGCTACTACACTCATCTTTACAAGTTGTTTGTTCCAGCTACTACACTCATCTTAACAAGTTGTTTGTTCCAGCTACTACACTCATCTTTACAAGTTGTTTGTTCCAGCTACTACACTCATCTTTACAAGTTGTTTGTTCCAGCTACTACACTCATCTTTACAAGTTGTTTGTTCCAGCTACTACACTCATCTTTACAAGTTGTTTGTTCCAGCTACTGCACTCATCTTTACAAGTTGTTTGTTCCAGCTACTACACTCATCTTTACAAGTTGTTTGTTCCATCTTTACAAGTTGTTTGTTCCAGCTACTACACTCATCTTTACAAGTTGTTTGTTCCAGCTACTACACTCATCTTTACAAGTTGTTTGTTCCAGCTACTAGCACTCATCTTTACAAGTTGTTTGTTCCAGCTACTACACTCATCTTTACAAGTTGTTTGTTCCAGCTACTACACTCATCTTTACAAGTTGTTTGTTCCAGCTACTACACTCATCTTTACAAGTTGTTTGTTCCAGCTACTACACTCATCTTTACAAGTTGTTTGTTCCAGCTACTACACTCATCTTTACAAGTTGTTTGTTCCAGCTACTACACTCATCTTTACAAGTTGTTTGTTCCAGCTACTACACTCATCTTTACAAGTTGTTTGTTCCAGCTACTACACTCATCTTTACAAGTTGTTTGTTCCAGCTACTACACTCATCTTTACAAGTTGTTTGTTCCAGCTACTACACTCATCTTTACAAGTTGTTTGTTCCAGCTACTACACTCATCTTTACAAGTTGTTTGTTCCAGCTACTACACTCATCTTTACAAGTTGTTTGTTCCAGCTACTACACTCATCTTTACAAGTTGTTTGTTCCAGCTACTACACTCATCTTTACAAGTTGTTTGTTCCAGCTACTACACTCATCTTTACAAGTTGTTTGTTCCAGCTACTATACTCATCTTTACAAGTTGTTTGTTCCAGCTACTACACTCATCTTTACAAGTTGTTTGTTCCAGCTACTATACTCATCTTTACAAGTTGTTTGTTCCAGCTACTACACTCATCTTTACAAGTTGTTTGTTCCAGCTACTATACTCATCTTTACAAGTTGTTTGTTCCAGCTACTACACTCATCTTTACAAGTTGTTTGTTCCAGCTACTACACTCATCTTTACAAGTTGTTTGTTCCAGCTACTACACTCATCTTTACAAGTTGTTTGTTCCAGCTACTACACTCATCTTTACAAGTTGTTTGTTCCAGCTACTACACTCATCTTTACAAGTTGTTTGTTCCAGCTACTACACTCATCTTTACAAGTTGTTTGTTCCAGCTACTACACTCATCTTTACAAGTTGTTTGTTCCAGCTACTACACTCATCTTTACAAGTTGTTTGTTCCAGCTACTATACTCATCTTTACAAGTTGTTTGTTCCAGCTACTACACTCATCTTTACAAGTTGTTTGTTCCAGCTACTATACTCATCTTTACAAGTTGTTTGTTCCAGCTACTACACTCATCTTTACAAGTTGTTTGTTCCAGCTACTATACTCATCTTTACAAGTTGTTTGTTCCAGCTACTACACTCATCTTTACAAGTTGTTTGTTCCAGCTACTACACTCATCTTTACAAGTTGTTTGTTCCAGCTACTACACTCATCTTTACAAGTTGTTTGTTCCAGCTACTACACTCATCTTTACAAGTTGTTTGTTCCAGCTACTACACTCATCTTTACAAGTTGTTTGTTCCCGCTACTACACTCATCTTTACAAGTTGTTTGTTCCAGCTACTACACTCATCTTTACAAGTTGTTTGCTCCAGCTACTACACTCATCTTTACAAGTTGTTTGTTCCAGCTACTACACTCATCTTTACAAGTTGTTTGTTCCAGCTACTACACTCATCTTTACAAGTTGTTTGTTCCAGCTACTACACTCATCTTTACAAGTTGTTTGTTCCAGCTACTACACTCATCTTTACAAGTTGTTTGTTCCAGCTACTACACTCATCTTTACAAGTTGTTTGTTCCAGCTACTACACTCATCTTTACAAGTTGTTTGTTCCAGCTACTACACTCATCTTTACAAGTTGTTTGTTCCAGCTACTACACTCATCTTTACAAGTTGTTTGTTCCAGCTACTACACTCATCTTTACAAGTTGTTTGTTCCAGCTACTACACTCATCTTTACAAGTTGTTTGTTCCAGCTACTACACTCATCTTTACAAGTTGTTTGTTCCAGCTACTACACTCATCTTTACAAGTTGTTTGTTCCAGCTACTACACTCATCTTTACAAGTTGTTTGTTCCAGCTACTACACTCATCTTTACAAGTTGTTTGTTCCAGCTACTACACTCATCTTTACAAGTTGTTTGTTCCAGCTACTACACTCATCTTTACAAGCTGTTTGTTCCAGCTACTAGACTCATCTTTACAAGTTGTTTGTTCCAGCTACTACACTCATCTTTACAAGTTGTTTGTTCCAGCTACTACACTCATCTTTACAAGTTGTTTGTTCCAGCTACTACACTCATCTTTACAAGTTGTTTGTTCCAGCTACTACACTCATCTTCACAAGTTGTTTGTTCCAGCTACTACACTCATCTTTACAAGTTGTTTGTTCCAGCTACTACACTCATCTTTACAAGTTGTTTGTTCCAGCTACTACACTCATCTTTACAAGTTGTTTGTTCCAGCTACTACACTCATCTTTACAAGTTGTTTGTTCCAGCTACTACACTCATCTTTACAAGTTGTTTGTTCCAGCTACTACACTCATCTTTACAAGTTGTTTGTTCCAGCTACTACACTCATCTTTACAAGTTGTTTGTTCCAGCTACTACACTCATCTTTACAAGTTGTTTGTTCCAGCTACTACACCCATCTTTACAAGTTGTTTGTTCCAGCTACTACACTCATCTTCACAAGTTGTTTGTTCCAGCTACTACACTCACCTTTACAAGTTGTTTGTTCCAGCTACTACAATCATCTTTACAAGTTGTTTGTTCCAGCTACTACACTCATCTTTACAAGTTGTTTGTTCCAGCTACTACACTCATCTTTACAAGTTGTTTGTTCCAGCTACTACACTCATCTTTACAAGTTGTTTGTTCCAGCTACTACACTCATCTTTACAAGTTGTTTGTTCCAGCTACTACACTCATCTTTACAAGTTGTTTGTTCCAGCTACTACACTCATCTTTACAAGTTGTTTGTTCCAGCTACTACACTCATCTTTACAAGTTGTTTGTTCCAGCTACTACACTCATCTTCACAAGTTGTTTGTTCCAGCTACTACACTCATCTTTACAAGTTTTGTTCCAGCTACTACACTCATCTTTACAAGTTGTTTGTTCCAGCTACTACACTCATCTTTACAAGTTGTTTGTTCCAGCTACTACACTCATCTTTACAAGTTGTTTGTTCCAGCTACTACACTCATCTTTACAAGTTGTTTGTTCCAGCTACTACACTCATCTTTACAAGTTGTTTGTTCCAGCTACTACACTCATCTTTACAAGTTGTTTGTTCCAGCTACTACACTCATCTTTACAAGTTGTTTGTTCCAGCTACTACACTCATCTTTACAAGTGTTTGTTCCAGCTACTACACTCATCTTTACAAGTTGTTTGTTCCAGCTACTACACTCATCTTTACAAGTTGTTTGTTCCAGCTACTACACTCATCTTTACAAGTTGTTTGTTCCAGCTACTACACTCATCTTTACAAGTTGTTTGTTCCAGCTACTACACTCATCTTTACAAGTTGTTTGTTCCAGCTACTACACTCATCTTTACAAGTTGTTTGTTCCAGCTACTACACTCATCTTTACAAGTTGTTTGTTCCAGCTACTACACTCATCTTTACAAGTTGTTTGTTCCAGCTACTACACTCATCTTTACAAGTTGTTTGTTCCAGCTACTACACTCATCTTTACAAGTTGTTTGTTCCAGCTACTACACTCATCTTTACAAGTTGTTTGTTCCAGCTACTACACTCATCTTTACAAGTTGTTTGTTCCAGCTACTACACTCATCTTTACAAGTTGTTTGTTCCAGCTACTACACTCATCTTTACAAGTTGTTTGTTCCAGCTACTACACTCATCTTTACAAGTTGTTTGTTCCAGCTACTACACTCATCTTTACAAGTTGTTTGTTCCAGCTACTACACTCATCTTTACAAGTTGTTTGTTCCAGCTACTACACTCATCTTTACAAGTTGTTTGTTCCAGCTACTACACTCATCTTTACAAGTTGTTTGTTCCAGCTACTACACTCATCTTTACAAGTTGTTTGTTCCAGCTACTACACTCATCTTTACAAGTTGTTTGTTCCAGCTACTACACTCATCTTTACAAGTTGTTTGTTCCAGCTACTACACTCATCTTTACAAGTTGTTTGTTCCAGCTACTACACTCATCTTTACAAGTTGTTTGTTCCAGCTACTACACTCATCTTTACAAGTTGTTTGTTCCAGCTACTACACTCATCTTTACAAGTTGTTTGTTCCAGCTACTACACTCATCTTTACAAGTTGTTTGTTCCAGCTACTACACTCATCTTTACAAGTTGTTTGTTCCAGCTACTACACTCATCTTTACAAGTTGTTTGTTCCAGCTACTATACTCATCTTTACAAGTTGTTTGCTCCAGCTACTACACTCATCTTTACAAGTTGTTTGTTCCAGCTACTACACTCATCTTTACAAGTTGTTTGTTCCAGCTACTACACTCATCTTTACAAGTTGTTTGTTCCAGCTACTACACTCATCTTTACAAGTTGTTTGTTCCAGCTAATACACTCATCTTTACAAGTTGTTTGTTCCAGCTACTACACTCATCTTTACAAGTTGTTTGTTCCAGCTACTACACTCATCTTTACAAGTTGTTTGTTCCAGCTACTACACTCATCTTTACAAGTTGTTTGTTCCAGCTACTGCACTCATGTATTTACAAGTTGTTTGTTCCAGCTACTGCAGTTGTTTGTCAGAGTAGAAGGACAATGTGTGATGCACTTGTGTCAGTGTGGGAGGTGAAATGCATCGTGGGATGTATTAATAACTGAATGTTTATTAATGTGACATAACTGTCATTTCTCAGATTCCACACTGCCCCCTCTCTCTCCCTCTGTGTGTGTGTGTGTGTGTGTATGTGCGTGTCTGACAGGTGTTTGTGTGTATGCCAGACTCCTTGTGTGAGCAGTGTGTGTGTGTGTGTGTGTGTGTGTGTGTGTGTGTGTGTGTGTGTGCGTGTCTGACAGGTGTTTGTGTGCATGCCAGACTCCTTGTGTGAGCAGTGTGTGTGTGTGTGTGTTGTATACAGAGTGGTTATACAGTAGCACAAAGGCAGAGTACAGGACACAGACAAAGACCATCTGTATAACATGTGCCAGGACAAGAGTCAACCACAACATATTAACCCAGTCACGTGAACACGTACGACAGCATAGAAACAGAATCTATAGACCGGGCTCTCCCCATTCAAGTCAATGAAAGTTCCATATAGAGGTCACAAGTCCTTTCTAGAGATTATATTTCTATGATAGTTCCATACAACAACAATGGACTCCATTATTACAGGGCTTTCCAGAACTGCGTTAAAATACTTGCTGATGACACAACAGTGGTCGGCCTGATCACCAACAACGATGAGACAGCCTATAGGGAGGAGGCCAGAGACCTGGCCATGTGGTGCCAGGACAACAACCTCTCCCTCAACGTGATCAAGACAAAGGAGATGATTGATGACTACAGGAAAAGGAGGACCGAGCCATGCCCCCATTCTCATCGCCGGGGCTGTAGTGGAGCAGGTTGAGCGCTTCAAGTTCCTTGGCGTCCACATCACCAACAACTTAACATGGTCCAAACACACCAAGACAGTCGTGAAGAGGGCACGACAAAACCTATTCTGACTGAAAAGATTTGGCATTGGTCCGAAGATCCTCAAAAGGTTTTACAGCTGCACCATCGAGAGCATCCTGACGGGTTGCATCACTGTCTGGTATGGTAACTGCTCTACCTCAGACCGCAAGGCACTACAGAGGGTAGTGCGAACGGCCCAGTACATCACTGGCGCCAAGCTTCCTGCCATCCAGGACCTCTATACCAGGCGGTGTCAGAGGAAGGCCCTAAAAATTGTCAAAAACTCCAGCCACCCTAGTCGTAGACTGTTCTCTCTGCTACAGCACGGCAAGCGGTACCGGAGCGCCAAGTCTAGGTCCAAGAGGCTTCTAAACAGCTCCTACCCCAACCTCCATCTCTTCATTCAAGGAGTCAATCATGGACACTCTTACTGACAGTTGTGGCTGCTTCGCGTGATGTATTGTTGTCTCTACCTTCTTGCCTTTGTGCTGTTGTCTGGGCCCAATAATGTTTGTAACATGTTTTATGGCATGTTTTATGTTGTGCTGCTGTCATGTTGTGTTGATGCCATGTTGTGTTGATGCCATGTTGTGTTGCTACCATGTTGTTGTCATGTTGTGTTGATGCCATGTTGTGTTGATACCATGTTGTTGTCATGTTGTGTTACTACCATGCTGTGTTGTCATGTTGTGTTGATGCCATGTTGTGTTGCTACCATGTTGTTGTCATGTTGTGTTGATGCCATGTTGTGTTGATACCATGTTGTTGTCATGTTGTGTTACTACCATGCTGTGTTGTCATGTTGTGTTGATGCCATGTTGTGTTGCTACCATGTTGTTGTCATGTTGTGTTACTACCATGCTGTGTTGTCATGTTGTGTTGCTACCATGTTGTTGTCATGTTGTGTTGCTACCATGTTGTTGTCATGTTGTGTTTCTACCATGTTGTTGTCATGTTGTGTTGCTACCATGTTGTTGTCATGTTGTGTTACTACCATGCTGTGTTGTCATGTTGTGTTGATGCCATGTTGTGTTGCTACCATGTTGTTGTCATGTTGTGTTGCTACCATGTTGTTGTCATGTTGTGTTGCTACCATGTTGTTGTCATGTTGTGTTGCTACCATGTTGTTGTCATGTTGTGTTGCTACCATGTTGTTGTCATGTTGTGTTGCTACCATGTTGTTGTCATGTTGTGTTGCTACCATGTTGTTGTCATGTTGTGTTGCTACCATGTTGTTGTCATGTTGTGTTGCTACCATGTTGTTGTCATGTTGTGTTGCTACCATGCTGTTGTCATGTTGTGTTGCTACCATGTTGTTGTCATGTTGTGTTGCTACCATGTTGTTGTCATGTTGTGTTGCTACCATGTTGTTGTCATGTTGTGTTGCTACCATGCTGTTGTCATGTTGTGTTGCTACCATGTTGTTGTCATGTTGTGTTGCTACCATGCTGTTGTCATGTTGTGTTGCTACCATGTTGTTGTCATGTTGTGTTGCTACCATGTTGTTGTCATGATGTGTTGCTACCATGTTGTTGTCATGTTGTGTTGCTACCATGTTGTTGTCATGCTGTGTTGCTACCATGTTGTTGTCATGTTGTGTTGCTGCCATGCTGTGTTGTTGTCTTAAGTCTCTCTTTATGTAGTCTTGTTGTGTTGCTACCATGCTGTGTTGTTGTCTTAAGTCTCTCTTTATGTAGTCTTGTGGTGTCATGTTGTGTTGCTACCATGCTGTTGTCATGTTGTGTTGCTACCATGTTGTTGTCATGTTGTGGTGCTACCATGTTGTTGTCATGTTGTGTTGCTGCCATGCTGTGTTGTTGTCTTAAGTCTCTCTTTATGTAGTCTTGTTGTGTCATGTTGTGTTGCTGCCATGCTGTGTTGTTGTCTTAAGTCTCTCTTTATGTAGTCTTGTTGTGTCATGTTGTGTTGCTGCCATGCTGTGTTGTTGTCTTAAGTCTCTCTTTATGTAGTGTTGTTGTGTCTTGTTGTGTTGCTACCATGCTGTGTTGTTGTCTTAAGTCTCTCTTTATGTAGTGTTGTTGTGTCTTGTTGTGTTGCTACCATGCTGTGTTGTTGTCTTAAGTCTCTCTTTATGTAGTGTTGTTGTGTTGCTACCATGCTGTGTTGTTGTCTTAAGTCTCTCTTTATGTAGTCTTGTGGTGTCATGTTGTGTTGCTACCATGCTGTGTTGTTGTCTTAAGTCTCTCTTTATGTAGTCTTGTTGTGTCTTGTTGTGATGTGTGTTTTGTCCTCGATTTTAATGTTTAATCCCAGCCTCCGTCCCCGCAGGAGGCCTTTTGCCTTTTGGTAGGCCGTCATTATAAATAAGAATTTGTTCTTAACTACTTAAATAAAGCTTGACTATATATATATATATATATTTAAAAGGTCTGGTGCTTTCCTCTGGGTCTCAAAGTGCTTTAAAAAAACGAACCCCATCCACTACCAATGTAACCTTTAATTTAACTAGGCAAGTCAGTTAAGAACAAATTCTTATTGACAATGATGGACGACGCTGGGCCAATTGTGCGCCCTGCCCTATGGTTCTCCCAATCATGGCTGGTTGTGATACAGCCTGGAATCAAACCAGGGTGTCTGTAGTGACACCTCAAGCACTGAGATGAAGTGCCTGACACTGCTGTGCCACTCGGGAGCCAAAAATCATCAAATCAAATCAAATTTTATTTGTCACATACACATGGTTAGCAGATGTTAATGCGAGTGTAGTGAAATGCTTCTGCTTCTAGTTCCGACAATGCAGTAATAACCAACGAGTAATCTAGCTAACAATTCCAAAACTACTACCTTATACACACAAGTGTAAAGGGATAAAGAATTTGTGGTATATCTGAGAAATGAACAACAGCCATGTTGTGGAACTACTATTAGCAATCAACTCATAGAATGGCAAAGACAATTCCACTTTTACACTTTGACTATTTCTGTGACCATATTTACAGGGAAGGCCTCTAGACCTAAACAAAACTACAGTTCCCCTATATATCCACAAGGGGGCAGTAGAGGTGTATTTTTCATAGAAACAAAGTCATCTTTCACACAGAGAGAGAGAGGGTGTATCTCAATAGTCTAGTGGCTTTACTCTCCTTGTCTCTCTGCTTGCCTTTGTGCTCATTTCAAAATACAAGATAGGATAACACACAGATAGCAATGTGAAGGATGGCTAATGATCATTTGTCAAGTCATCTCATGTTCTATACAGATGAAGGAAAGGAGACAGAAAAGGTTAGGAAGCCAAGCCAGACTATTGAGATGCATCCCCTTACTGGACAAGCGTCTCCATAGTTACTGAAACAGCATGGGGATTTTAAGGGTCACATTCCGTAGTGAGTTGTTCTAAGTTCAGGGAAGTAAAGGCTTGTAAATGACATTTTTTGGTTGAAAAGGTCAGACACAGTTAAGCAATGTTAAATTCAATGAACCTGGACTAGCCTATCAAATGCTATATGCTTAGGCTAGTCACTGTTGTGACCTCAATACAAGTATCTGGGTGGAAGGGCGAGCATGTTCATTTGAACCAGTGACCAAAGTTCCAGTGCTTAAAAGAACTCTTTGCACCAGACAGGAATGTTACAGCGCGCGAAGAGATTCCGACCAAGGCAGGAGCGCGCACACAAACACATTGGGTCAACGTGTACCACCACCTCTATGCCACACACACACACACACAATAACAACTAATATAACGTGTATATTTAAACACAGGGCATGTGACCTTCTGTGTGACTCTTTAACGATGTTCTGATGAGTATTTGTCCTGGGGAATGCGAGGCGAGCTGGCAAACTCCTCCTGGCGCGAGGTCAGCATTTACATAGAGGAATTCTGGAACAACGGTGGCTTTTAAACACGTTGAAGTGTTTGACTTAAGATGTCGAAGTTGTACTTTTACATGGTTATGTGTTGTTTTAGTAGCCTTCTGAGAAATGGCTCTAGGTATTGTCTAGCGCTCGCCAACAGGCTGCCAAGTGACGACTGCATTGAAAAATAGAAGGGTTACATTTTGGCTCCAGTCAATGCGGATGTTATTGCATCTGTGACGGATGACACGAACAGCTCTCGGTCAAAAGCAACGTCAGAGAGTTCGGGAAACAATAACAGTAGAATAGAAACTTTGTAACCAGTTTCAAATTGTTTCATCTAACCATTCGTTACCACGGATACGATGTATCGCCGCTTGACTCCGTTGAAAAAGAAAGTTTCTTCACTGGAGAATGTTGGGAATTGTTTCCCTTAAAGCGACAGAGTACTTGTACACTGTGTCTGGTTGGGTAGCTGACTACTTGAGGGTGTACTGTCTCTTTAAGAAAAACGGGCATCCTCTCTGTTAGCGTAGATTAGACAAACCGGTGACTTTTTCAGTTTTGACGTTTGCAAAAACAACCTGCAGAAAATAAATTGTCGAGCGGCGACCTTTGAGTCTGGCTAGTTAGAGCCCTAGGAGGCAGTTCCTCAGCCCGGGGTGGCAATTGGCTGCGCGTGCACTCACTGCGACTCCCCTCTTGTCTCTCGCTCGATCCATTTCCTATCACGCGTTCTGTAAAATTGCCTACACACACACGCACGATGTGGTTTGCGTGTGTATGCGTGCACCGGAACCCAAAGTCCGTCGGTGGCGTCTGCAAATTTGAAGATTAACGAGGTTATCCTCCATTCGACCCGCGGAGAGAGAGAGAGCGGACCAGAAAGCACAGACTGCTGCGCCGACCTGCTTGCGTGTCGAGGCGGAAAGGGAGCTTGGCTCTGGCCAGCTGCGTTGTTGGACTGGATCGAATTGGACTCAGCGAAGAGCAGTAGGACTATATAAAGACAGGAGGGGAAATATGAGCGATAAACGGATGTCGCGGTGGTATTTTGGGGGGCTCGCCTCCTGTGGGGCTGCCTGCTGCACCCATCCTCTGGACCTCATCAAAGTAAGTGGTGGAGAGAGAACCCTAGAACCCCCTAGCAGGATTATAGCCGACATACGGAGGCTGCAGGCCCGCTAGTCAGCCAGCTGTTTACCTGGGAGACTAGGGACAACAACTGCCCTAATTTCATCCTGTGTTATAAAAGACTAAACGGGCTACTGGGATCTATCCAAACGGAACACCGCGCCCTGCTGATGATTGGAGAAAATAGGACAGAAAATGAAAGTTGTAGAATCATTTTCTCTCTCCTCTAGCCTAGTGACATGTCTGTGTCCCGCGGAGGTACGGGAAGCAGTGATCGGCCTCGTTAAGCGCGATCTCTCCAGTTCACTGACCGGCTAACCGCGCCGTTACGGTGCAATGTAAACTGGGTTGGGCCTAGTCGAACTGTAGCGTTAAAGCCGTCTCATATTACGGATAACTTACAGTAGTAGTAGCCACATGCTCTACTGTTGTCATTGAGCATGTTCACACCAGGGTCATCTTGAAGTCAGGAATAGCACACACAGAATGACATATCCTAACTCTACAGTAGGCCTGTGTGCGGTATAGCGTGTGTAGGCTTAATTAACACGCCTGATGAACACTGCAGGTCCCAGCTGAACTGTACTGGCCTGTTAATGCATCCAGCATAGTTTCTGGAACCGTCCTGGAAAGTGAAGGAAAATACCAGAGCCAGCACAGTGTGGTTGTGGTCCTATAGTGTAACAGGCAACAGGATGACAGATGCATACAAGTAGGTCAGTGTGTAGTATAATTATATAGACGTGGTATGAAATTACAGCACTAACTAGCAGTCTTAAAGCAGCTGGGGCTTCCTGTGTGTAGCGTCTCTGTGTTTGAGTGTACTAAGAGGTCTGGGCCTTTATGGCACAGGTGGTAGTCCACAAGGACGGCCTGTAACTGCAGGGTTGCTGGTTCAAACCCTGCTCCAGATGCTTTCCCTTCGATCGCTGTATCTGTATTGGTAGTGGGAGGAGCTAGTGTTGGACAGAGGGCAGTGGGTGGAGCTAGTGTTGGACAGAGGGTAGTGGGTGGAGCTAGTGTTGGACAGAGTGTAGTGGGAGGAGCTAGTGTTGGACAGAGGGTAGTGGGAGGAGCTAGTGTTGGACAGAGGGCAGTGGGTGGAGCTAGTGTTGGACAGAGGGTAGTGGGTGGAGTTAGTGTTGGACAGAGGGTAGTGGGAGGAGCTAGTGTTGGACAGAGGGTAGAGGGTGGAGCTAGTGTTGGACAGAGGGTAGTGGGAGGAGCTAGTGTTGGACAGAGGGCAGTGGGTGGAACTAGTGTTGGACAGAGGGCAGTGGGTGGAGCTAGTGTTGGACAGAGGGTAGTGGGTGGAGCTAGTGTTGGACAGAGGGTAGTGGGTGGAGCTAGTGTTGGACAGAGGGTAGTGGGTGGAGCTAGTGTTGGACAGAGGGTAGTGGGTGGAGCTAGTGTTGGACAGAGGGTAGTGGGTGGTGCTAGTGTTGGTAGTGGGTGGAGCTAGTGTTGGCCAGAGGGCAGTGGGTGGAGCTAGTGTTGGACAGAGGGTAGTGGGTGGAGCTAGTGTTGGACAGAGGGTAGAGGGTGGAGCTAGTGTTGGACAGAGGGCACTGGGTGGAGCTAGTCTTGTACAGAGGGTAGTGGGAGGAGCTAGTCTTGTACAGAGGGTAGTGGGAGGAGCTAGTGTTGTACTGAGGATAGTGGGTGGAGCTAGTGTTGGACAGAGGGTAGTGGGAGGAGCTAGTGTTGGACAGAGGGTAGAGGGTGGAGCTAGTGTTGGACAGAGGGTAGAGGGTGGAGCTAGTGTTGGACAGAGGTGTGTGTGTTTGGAGTTGATAGTGTAGCCTAGACAGCCTGTCTCAACTCGCCTACTTAGAAAAGTCTAAAAGTGTATAATTACTTTGCTGGAGAGTCCCACACACACACCCATACAGCACACACACACACACACACACACACACACACACACACACACACACACACACACACACACACATACACACACCCATACACAAACACAAATGTCATGGAGAATGTACAGGCCAGGGTCATCTACTGTTGTCATGGAGAATGTACAGGCCAGGGTCATCTACTGTTGTCATGGAGAATGTACAGGCCAGGGTCATCTACTGTTGTCATGGAGAATGTACAGGCCAGGGTCATCTACTGTTGTCATGGAGAACGTACAGGCCAGGGTCATCTGGATGTCTAGAATAGATCCACCCATCCTGGTCTATCCTGTAGGCTGGTGCAGAGAGAGAGAGAGAGATGCATAATCTTCAGGGAGATCTCAAGAGTTGACAAACCTGCCAGAACAAGACAAACACGATGTGTAGGAAGCATTGGTCCTCTGAAGCTAGCCATGCCCAGAGCCATCTGTTCAGAGAGTTGGGTCAGGCTTTAGAACGGACGCCATGTTAGTTGCCTTCATTCTCAAACTGTTGGTGATGTCACAATAGGAGAGAGCCTCTGACAATCCCCTATGAAATAACCCGCTGGAAACGAGCAAATGTTTTTATTGATTAGCATTCTGCATAATGTGTATCCAAGTGTTGTGTTATCAACAAATCTCATATCTGGTTTCACTGGACATCTTCATAGTTCTAAAAACCTATCAGAAATACACCGCGCAACGTGAAAGTGTAAATTATCACTTATCAACGGCTATGGAGTTCAGGCAGAAATTGACCACCTTTGACACAAACCGACAACCTACGACCACGCCCCGTTCAAAGACACAAATGTTTTGTCTTGTCCTCCCTCTGCACACATAAAACAATCTGTCTCGATTGCCTCAAGGCTTACAAGGCCTGCTTTAACATGTCTCCTCCCTTCATCTACACTGATGTGGATTTAACAAGTGGTATCAATAGGGGATCCTAGATTCACCCGGTCAGTCTATTTAATGGAAAGAGTTCTTAATGTTTTGTCCACTGTATATGACTCTAGCCTAGCTTCCCCTCTTCTCCTGAAGCTAGCCATGCCTGGCCTAGCTTCTCCTCTTCTCCTGAAGCTAGCCATGTCCAGCCTAGCTTCCCCTCTTCTCCTGAAGCTAGCCATGTCCAGCCTAGCTTCTCCTCTTCTCCTGAAGCTAGCCATGCCTAGCCTAGCATCCTGGGTTGGAGTGCTGGAGAGCGGCGCTCCCTCACTTTTTTTCAATTTGAGAATACACAGACCTCAAACTATTTCTGAAAAATGTATTCTGATAAATTCTAAATACATTCTATTTAATTACCACAAATATTCCATGAAAAACACTAGGCTATTTATTTGGTTTGTCATTCTATGTATAGCAGCCTAGAGGTAGATAAATGGTGGTTTCTTCCCTGTCGTCTCTCTGACGGAGGTGAGAAGGATGAAGAACTGTAAGCTACCTGTGTGTGCACTGCGGAGGCCTCTCCTCTCTGACCTAGTGAAGCTAGCCGTGCCTCGCCTCTCTGACCTAGTGAAGCTAGCCGTGCCTCTCCTCTCTGACCTAGTGAAGCTAGCCGTGCCTCTCCTCTCTGACCTAGTGAAGCTAGCCGTGCCTCTCCTCTGACCTAGTGAAGCTAGCCGTGCCTCTCCTCTGACCTAGTGAAGCTAGCCGTGCCTCTCCTCTGACCTAGTGAAGCTAGCCGTGCCTCTCCTCTGACCTAGTGAAGCTAGCCGTGCCTCGCCTCTCTGACCTAGTGAAGCTAGCCGTGCCTCGCCTCTCTGACCTAGTGAAGCTAGCCGTGCCTCTCCTCTCTGACCTATTGAAGCTAGCCGTGCCTCTCCTCTGACCTAGTGAAGCTAGCCGTGCCTCGCCTCTGACCTAGTGAAGCTAGCCGTGCCTCTCCTCTGACCTAGTGAAGCTAGCCGTGCCTCTCCTCTCTGACCTAGTGAAGCTAGCCGTGCCTCTCCTCTCTGACCTAGTGAAGCTAGCCGTGCCTCTTCTCTGACCTAGTGAAGCTAGCCGTGCCTCTCCTCTGACCTAGTGAAGCTAGCCGTGCCTCTCCTCTCTGACCTAGTGAAGCTAGCCGTGCCTCTTCTCTGACCTAGTGAAGCTAGCCGTGCCTCTCCTCTGACCTAGTGAAGCTAGCCGTGCCTCTCCTCTCTGACCTAGTGAAGCTAGCCGTGCCTCTCCTCTCTGACCTAGTGAAGCTAGCCGTGCCTCGCCTCTCTGACCTAGTGAAGCTAGCCGTGCCTCTCCTCTCTGACCTAGTGAAGCTAGCCGTGCCTCTCCTCTCTGACCTAGTGAAGCTAGCCGTGCCTCGCCTCTCTGACCTAGTGAAGCTAGCCGTGCCTCTCCTCTCTGACCTAGTGAAGCTAGCCGTGCCTCTCCTCTCTGACCTAGTGAAGCTAGCCGTGCCTCGCCTCTCTGACCTAGTGAAGCTAGCCGTGCCTCTCCTCTCTGACCTAGTGAAGCTAGCCGTGCCTCTCCTCTCTGACCTAGTGAAGCTAGCCGTGCCTCTCCTCTCTGACCTAGTGAAGCTAGCCGTGCCTCTCCTCTCTGACCTAGTGAAGCTAGCCGTGCCTCCTCTCTGACCTAGTGAAGCTAGCCGTGCCTCTCCTCTCTGACCTAGTGAAGCTAGCCGTGCCTCTCCTCTCTGACCTAGTGAAGCTAGCCGTGCCTCTCCTCTCTGACCTAGTGAAGCTAGCCGTGCCTCGCCTCTCTGACCTAGTGAAGCTAGCCGTGCCTCTCCTCTCTGACCTAGTGAAGCTAGCCGTGCCTCGCCTCTCTGACCTAGTGAAGCTAGCCGTGCCTCTCCTCTCTGACCTAGGGAAGCCTGCCGTGCCTCTCCTCTCTGACCTAGGGAAGCCTGCCGTGCCTCTCCTCTCTGACCTAGTGAAGCTAGCCGTGCCTCTCCTCTCTGACCTAGTGAAGCTAGCCTTGCCTAGCTTCTCCTCTTCTCCTGAAGCTAGCCGTGCCTCTCCTCTCTGACCTAGTTCCAACAACACACTGTTGTTACTACGCCTGTTTAGTCTGGCATGAAGTCAGTTGCCCTAGTAACACCCTGAGGGGAGGATCAGGATCTCACGTGTGTGTGTGTGTGTGTGTGTGTGTGTGTGTGTGTGTGTGTGTGTGTAACTTGAAACAACTTAACACCCACATCTAAGTTATGACATTGTCTTCCTATCAGTATTAGAATCTATTGAGTCATGACTGTAACAATGGAACAGTGTGTTGGTGATGTGACTCAGGACTAGCTGGAGGTTAGAGGTTAAATGTTGACTTTCTCTTTTTGTGAAAAGGCCCCAGCTCTGCATTTTTGACTTTCAGTGTCATTAGAGGAGATACTCTATTCTGACTATCTTCTCTAGTCATCAGAGATAGTCAGCAAACTCACTCACTTATTTGTTAGTTATTTAATGAATTAGTTATTTTGTTTGTTCATTCCTTCGGTCATTCATGCACTTTTGTTTTATTAGTTGGTTCAGTCATTCGTTCACTCATTGCACTGTTGAGATTGTTGAGTACCAGCCAGGTCCTGTAGCAACCAGCTATCTGGAACAACCAGCTATCTGTGTCTCTACTCAGGGTGTGAATTATTATCTACTCACACCAGGGGAGAGGGAGGGAGGGAGAGAGAGAGAGTTTGTGTTCCATAGTTGAAGGCCTCGGCGGCCTTTGAGCTCAGAGTTCTGATTAGCCGGTGGGAGCGAGAGACGTGATTGGCCGGCTGGAGGCCACACTTGGAGCAGAGCCCAGTCGATAAAAAGCCCTCTGAGAAGAACAATACATTACACTGTCAGAGAGACATAAGGAAGGAGGGAGTTCAAAGGAAGTCAGAATTACCTACAAAAACCCTGTTCCCTGTAAACACACGTCTCCACTGACTCACTACTACTGCTACCACTACAACTGTCACAACCCCATATCTACAGCTATCTCCACTGACTCACAACTACTGCTACCACTACAACTGGCACAACCCCATATCTACAGCTATCTCCACTGACTCACTACCTCCACTGACTCACTACTACTGCTACCACTACAACTGTCACAACCCCATATCTACAGCTATCTCCACTGACTCACAACTACTGCTACCACTACAACTGTCACAACCCCATATCTACAGCTATCTCCACTGACTCACAACTACTGCTACCACTACAACTGTCACAACCCCATATCTACAGCTATCTCCACTGACTCACTATCTCCACTGACTCACTACTACTACATGTACTACGATCTCCACTGACTCACTACTACTACATTATACTACTATCTCCACTGTAGTACCACTACATGGTACTACTATCTCTATAGACAGTAACTACTACATGGTACTACTATCTCTATAGGCAGTAACTACTACATGGTACTACTACATGGTACTACTATCTCTATAGGCAGTAACTACTATAAACACTCAGACAGCAGCATGACAGACAAACTCTGTCTGTCTGTCTGTCACGCTAGTGTGTGTCTCTGTCTGTCTGAGCGAGAGAGACAGTTCCACAGTCACTAAGAAATATCCACACTGATGACTGACTGTGATAATGGTAATGATGATGAAGATACAGTATATTGATTGTATTTGTAATGATGAAGATGATGAAATAGTGATTGTGTGTGTGTGTGTGTGCATGCGTAGGTCCACCTGCAGACCCAGCAGAAGGGGAAGATGGGGATGGTGAGCATGGCCATGCAGGTAGTGAAGAACGATGGAGCTCTGGCTCTGTACAACGGACTCAGCGCATCACTCTGCAGACAGGTAGGAGGATGGAGAGGGTGTGTGGTAGAGAGGGGGAGAAGGAGAGGGTGTGTGGTAGAGAGGGGGGAGAAGGAGAGGGTGTGTGGTAGAGAGGGGGGAGAAGGAGAGGGTGTGTGGTAGAGAGGGGGAGAAGGAGAGGGTGTGTGGTAGAGGGGGAGAAGGAGGGGGGGAGAAGGGGAGAGAGGGTGTGTGGTAGAGAGGGGGAGAAGGAGAGGGTGTGTGGTAGAGAGGGGGGGGAGAAGGAGAGGGTGTGTGGTAGAGGGGGGGTGGGGAGAAGGAGAGGGTGTGTGGTAGAGGGGGGGTGGGGAGAAGGAGAGGGTGTGTGGTAGAGGGGGGTGGGGAGAAGGAGAGGGTGTGTGGTAGAGGGGGGTGGGGAGAAGGAGAGGGTGTGTGGTAGAGGGGGGTGGGGAGAAGGAGAGGGTGTGTGGTAGAGGGGGGTGGGGAGAAGGAGAGGGTGTGTGGTAAGGGGGGGTGGGAGAAGGAGAGGGTGTGTGGTAGAGGGGGGGTGGGGAGAAGGAGAGGGTGTGTGGTAGAGGGGGTGGGGAGAAGGAGAGGGTGTGTGGTAGAGGGGGGGTGGGGGAGAAGGAGAGGGTGTGTGGTAGAGGGGGGTTGGGGGAGAAGGAGAGGGTGTGTGGTATGAGGGGGGTGGGGAGAAGGAGAGGGTGTGTGGTAGAGGGGGGTGGGGAGAAGGAGAGGGTGTGTGGTAGAGGGGGGGTGGGGAGAAGGAGAGGGTGTGTGGTAGAGGGGGGGGTGGGGGAGAAGGAGAGGGTGGTGTGGTAGAGGGGGGGGTGGGAGAAGGAGAGGGTGTGTGGTAGAGGGGGGGGGGGTGGGGAGAAGGAGAAGGGTGTGTGGTAGAGGGGGTGGGGAGAAGGAGAGGGGGGGGAGAGAGGGTGTGTGTTAGAGAGGGGGGGGTGCGGGATAAGGAGAAGGTGTGTGTTAGAGAGAGAATGGGTATAATCCTGTAATGATAGTTCCATCTGTTCCAGAGATATGTAGAAAGAACCTGAGTGTTCCAGGCAGAAGGATCAGTATTCTATTCCAGAGATGGGTATATAGAACCTGAGTGTTCCAGGCAGAAGGATCAGTATTCTATTCCAGAGATAGGTATATAGAACCTGAGTGTTCCAGGCAGAAGGATCAGTATTCTATTCCAGAGATAGGTATATAGAACCTGAGTGTTCCAGGCAGAAGGATCAGTATTCTATTCCAGAGATAGGTATATAGAACCTGAGTGTTCCAGGCAGAAGGATCAGTATTCTATTCCAGAGATAGGTATATAGAACCTGAGTATAGGTATATAGAACCTGAGTGTTCCAGGCAGAAGGATCAGTATTTTATTCCAGAGATAGGTATATAGAACCTGAGTGTTCCAGGCAGAAGGATCAGTATTCTATTCCATAGATAGGTATATAGAACCTGAGTGTTCCAGGCAGAAGGATCAGTATTCTATTCCATAGATAGGTATATAGAACCTGAGTGTTCCAGGCAGAAGGATCAGTATTCTATTCCATAGATAGGTATATAGAACCTGAGTGTTCCAGGCAGAAGGATCAGTATTCTATTCCAGAGATAGGTATATAGAACCTTTTTGACCTTTTTATTTAACTAGGCAAGTCAGTTAAGAACAAATTCTTATTTACAATGACGGCCTAGGAATAGTGGGTTAACTGCCTGTTCAGGGGCAGAACGACAGATTTTTACCTTGTCAGCTCGGGGATTCGATCTTGCAACCTTTCGGTCACTAGTCCAACGCTCTAACCACTAGGCGACCTACCGCCCCAATGCCTCACCTGGATCCAGTTTGTTTCATTGGCCGAGTGGAAGTTAGTAACCCCTCTGACAGTATTGCATCAGAGGAAATTCTCTATATGAAGATAGACCAGTAGTAAGCATGTCAGTTGGTTACCATGGTAACACACTGTGAGGAAACTGGTGTAGGGTGAAGTTGCCCTTAGACACTGATCTTTGGTCTGTTTAGCATTTTCCCCTCTAATGGTTAAGGTTGGGATTGAGGGAGGGATAGCTGATCCTAGATCTGTGCCTAAGGAAAACTGGTTGGGGTGCTGAAACGTCCTGTTAACGCCTCTACTGACATCTCTCTCTGGAGAGGAGCTGTTTCCTGTTTGTGACAGTGTCAGTTAGTGGTGGATTGAAGCTATGACACAACTAGAATGTCAGTAGGAAAGCTACACATCGCTCTTTTTTTCAATTTGTTGTACTTTTTTTTCTCTCCTCTGCCCTCTACTATCCTCCCTCCCTCCCTCTACTACCCTCCCTCCCTCCCTCTACTACCCTCCCTCCCTCCCTCTACTACCCTCCCTCCCTCCCTCTACTACCCTCCCTCCCTCCCTCTACTATCCTCCCTCCCTCCCTCTACTACTCTCCCTCCCTCTACTACCCTCCCTCCCTCCCTCCCTCTACTACCCTCCCTCCCTCTACTACCCTCCCTCCCTCTACTACACTCCCTCCCTCTACTACCCTCCCTCCCTCCCTCTACTACCCTCCCTCCCTCCCTCTACTACCCTCCCTCCCTCCCTCCCTCTACTACCCTCCCTCCCACCCTCTACTACCCTCCCTCCCTCCCTCTACTACCCTCCCTCCCTCCCTCCCTCTAGATGTCCTATTCTCTAACGAGGTTTGCTATCTATGAGACAGTCAGAGACATGTTGAGCAGCAGTAACCAGGGGCCCATGCCTTTCTACCAGAAGGTGCTGCTGGGGGCCTTTGGAGGTAGGGACACACACACACAGACACACAGACACACACAGACACACACAGACACAGGCTTGCTAAACCACGCATGTATGCTGAACACACGCTGTGAACAGTCTGAGGGTAATGCTCACACACACACACAGTCTGAGAGTAATGCTCTCTCACACATACACACAGTCTGAGGGTAATGCTCACACACACACAGCCTGAGGGTAATGCTCACACACACAGTCTGAGGGTAATGCGCACACACACACAGTCTGAGGGTAATGCTCACACACACACAGTCTGAGGGTAATGCTCACACACACACACAGTCTGAGGGTAATGCTCACACACACACAGTCCGAGGGTAATGCTCACACACAGTCTGAGGGTAATGCTCACACACACACACACACAGTCTGAGGGTAATGCGCTCTCACACACACACACACGGTCTGAGGGTAATGCTCACACACACAGTCTTGTACAGCCAACCTTGTGGGGACACACAATTCAGTCCCATTCAGAATCCTATTTTCCCTAACCTTATCCCTAAAACTAACTCTAGCTCCTAACCCTAACTTAATTCTAACACTAATGTTTACCTTCACCCTAAACCCCTAGAAATGGCATTTGACCTTGTGGGGACAAACAAAATGTCCCCAGTTGGTAAAATCTTAGTTATTTTATTATAATAATTCCACACTAATCTCTGTCATGCGTCTAGGTTTTACCGGCGGGTTCATTGGTACTCCTGCAGACATGGTGAACGTCAGGTCAGAGAAACACCTTGTTAACACACACAGCTCTCTTGCATTTTATGATAGTTATTCAATAGTTATAGTTAGGTTGTATGATCTATATTAATGTAATGTTTTAACTAATACACTGGTTTTGCTCCTCAGGATGCAGAATGATGTTAAACTTCCCCCAGAGCTGAGGAGAAAGTGAGTGTTCCTGACCATTTAGACCACATGACATGTTGTTGATCTGACAATGTCTAACACTGTGCCTCTCCCTCTCTCTGTCTCTCTGTCTCTCTGTCTCTCTCTCTCTCTGTCTCTCTCTCTCTCTGTCTCTCTCTGTCTCTCTCTCTCTCTCTCTCTCGCTGTCTCTCAGCTACAAACATGCTGTGGACGGTCTCTTCAGGGTCTTCAGAGAAGGTAGGAATGTGTGATTTGTACTCAAAAAGATGAAATGACAAGAGACCCGTTATGAGTTTAGAGAGGTGGCCACACACACTATCACTCCAATGCAAAACATTTGATAAACAATAGAACGATAGAAAGCTTTTCTTTAAAAAAATCAAGTTTGTTTTCTGCTGCTTCCTGCTCATTACCCCCCCCCCCCCCCTCTGTGTGACCCCCTCCCCTCTGACCTGTGTTTTTAGAGGGGGTGAGGAAGTTGTTCTCAGGAGCCACCATGGCCTCCAGCAGAGGAGCTCTGGTCACCGTAGGACAGGTACGACCGCACAGCACCCTGGGAAATGAAGTTGAATAGCGTTATGTATATCAGTAGATTGTATAGATTAGGAGAGAGACACTAGTTGGTTGTTTTTTAGGTCTCCTCTTTATCTATTGATTTGTAGTCCATCTCACCCTCCTCTGTCCATCTCACCCTCCTCTGTCCATCTCACCCTCCTCTGTCCATCTCACCCTCCTCTCTCTCCATCTCACCCTCCTCTCTCTCCATCTCACCCTCCTCTCTCTCCATCTCACCCTCCTCTCTCTCTCTTTTTCTCTCCTTATCTCCCCTCTCTCTCCCCCCACCTCTCTCTGTAGTTGGCATGTTATGACCAGGCTAAACAGCTGGTGCTGTCTTCAGGCTTCATGGGAGATAACATCCTCACACACTTCCTGTCCAGCTTCATTGCTGTGAGTAACCGGGCTTCTTATTGGTTAAAATAGTGCAGAGTGCTGGTTGGATAGAATGTGATATGATAACAATGACATTGTTCATTGATACAGTAACTCAAAGAAAACAAATGATATGTCTCTGTCTGTCTGTCTGTAGGGAGGCTGTGCTACGTTCCTGTGTCAGCCTCTAGATGTGATGAAGACCAGGTTGATGAACTCTAAAGGAGAATACTCAGTAAGTTACTCCATCCATCCCTCTCTCTTTCATCTCTCCATCCATCCCTCTCTCTTTCATCTCTCCATCTATCCCTCTCTCTTTCATCTCTGCATCCATCCCTCTCTCTTTCATCTCTCCATCCAGCCCTCTCTCTTTCATCTCTGCATCCATCCCTCTCTCTTTCATCTCTCCATCCATCCCTCTCTCTTTCATCTCTCCATCCATCCTTCTTTTTCATCTCTCCATCCATCCTTCTTTTTCATCTCTGCATCCATCCCTCTCTCTCATCTCTGCATCCATCCCTCTCAATTTCATCTCTCCATCCATCCCTCTCTTTCATCTATCTATCCATCCCTCTCTTCCATCTCTCTATCCATCCCTCTCTTTCATCTCTCCATCCATCCCTCTCTTTTCCATCTCTCCATCCATCCTTCTTTTTCATCTCTCTATCCATCCCTCTCTCTCTCTCATCTCTCCATCCATCCCTCTCCCTCTCATCTCTCCATCCATCCCCCTCTCATCTCTGCATCCATCCCCCTCTCTTTCATCTCTGCATCCATCCCTCTCTCTTTCATCTCTCCATCCCTCTTTCATCTCTATCCATCCCTCTCTTCCATCTCTCCATCCATCCCTCTCTTTCATCTCTCCATCCTTCCCTCTCTCTTTCATCTCTCCATCCATCCCTCTCGTTCGCATCTCTCCATCCATCCCTCTCGTTCGCATCTCTCCATCCATCCCTCTCGTTCGCATCTCTCCATCCATCCCTCTCATTCGCATCTCTCCATCCATCCCTCTCATTCGCATCTCTCCATCCATCCCTCTCTCTTTCATCTCTCCATCCATCCCTCTCTCTTTCATCTCTCCATCCATCCCTCTCTTTCATCTCTCCATCCATCCCTCTCTCTTTCATCTCTCCATCCATCCCTCTCTTTCATCTCTCCATCCATCCCTCTCTCTTTCATCTCTCCATCCATCCCTCTCTCTTTCATCTCTCCATCCATCCCTCTCTCTTTCATCTCTCCATCCATCCCTCTCTCTTTCATCTCTCCATCCATCCCTCTCTCTTTCATCTCTCCATCCATCCCTCTCTTTCATCTCTCCATCCATCCCTCTCTTTCATCTCTCCATCCATCCCTCTCATCTCTCCATCCCATCCTCTCATCTCTCCATCCATCCCTCTCCTTTCATCTCTCCATCCATCCCTCTCTCTCATCTCTCCATCCATCCCTCTCTCTCATCTCTCCATCCATCCCTCTCTCTTTCATCTCTCCATCACCCCTTTCTCATCTCTCCATCACCCCTCTCTCTTTCATCTCTCCATCCATCCCTCTTTAAACCCTGTTTTCTTCCCTTCATCCAACTCTCTCACCATGTAACTGTGTGTTTCAGGGTGTGATACACTGTCTGAGAGTGACGGCTAAAGAAGGACCCATGGCCTTCTACAAGGTGAGACACACACACAGACACAAACACACACACACACACACCACTGGCAGTCCCAGAAAACCCATCTAGCAGACCAGCCTAATAACCTTCGCTCGGTGTGACTCTCTTTCTGACAGAGACAAGAGTTTCTAACTGATCTTGTAATCCTGGGTCTTACCTTAACATATATATGAAGGCTGGGTCTTACCTTAACATGTATATATGAAGGCTGGGTCTTACCTTAACATGTATATATGAAGGCTGGGTCTTACCTTAACATGTATATATGAAGGCTGGGTCTTACCTTAACATATATATGTGAAGGCTGGGTCTTACCTTAACATATATATGAAGGCTGGGTCTTACCTTAACATGTATATATGAAGGCTGGGTCTTACCTTAACATGTATATATGAAGGCTGGGTCTTACCTTAACATGTATATATGAAGGCTGGGTCTTACCTTAACATATATATGTGAAGGCTGGGTCTTACCTTAACATGTATATGAAGGCTGGGTCTTACCTAACATGTATATGAAGGCTGGGTCTTACCTTAACATATATATGAAGGCTGGGTCTTAACATATATATGAAGGCTGGGTCTTACCTTAACATATATATATGAAGGCTGGGTCTTACCTTAACATGTATATGAAGGCTGGGTCTTACCTTAACATATATATATGAAGGCTGGGTCTTACCTTAACATGTATATGAAGGCTGGGTCTTACCTTAACATGTATATGAAGGCTGGGTCTTACCTTAACATATATATATGAAGGCTGGGTCTTACCTTAACATGTATATGAAGGCTGGGTCTTACCTTAACATGTATATGAAGGCTGGGTCTTACCTTAACATATATATGAAGGCTGGGTCTTACCTTAACATATATATGAAGGCTGGGTCTTACCTTAACATGTATATGAAGGCTGGGTCTTACCTTAACATATATATATGAAGGCTGGGTCTTACCTAACATGTATATATGAAGGCTGGGTCTTTCCTTAACATGTATATATGAAGGCTGGGTCTTACCTTAACATGTATATGAAGGCTGGGTCTTACCTTAACATATATATATGAAGGCTGGGTCTTTCCTTAACATGTATATATGAAGGCTGGGTCTTACCTTAACATGTATATATGAAGGCTGGGTCTTACCTTAACATGTATATGAAGGCTGGGTCTTACCTTAACATGTATATGTGAAGGCTGGGTCTTACCTTAACATATATATGAAGGCTGGGTCTTACCTTAACATGTATATGAAGGCTGGGTCTTACCTTAACATATATATATATATGAAGGCTGGGTCTTACCTTAACATGTATATGAAGGCTGGGTCTTACCTTAACATGTATATGAAGGCTGGGTCTTATCTTAACGTATATATATGAAGGCTAAGGTGAATCCTGGGTAAAGTACTTCTCTGGCCATTTACACATCAGGGTCTTGAGTAATTTACCAAACCAGATGGAAGGGTATTGGCTGACTGTCCCATCCAGTGTCAGGGCCTAAACATATGGTCCAAGCCTGTCCAATAGGATGCCAAGGTTGTAAACAACTGTCCATCCCTGTGTAAAGGTCTTGACTAACTGTCCAATGCAGTTGCAAGAAAGTTAATTAACTGCCCAATTGCATTGCAAGGTCTTAACCTACTGTCCAATCACGTCAGCATGTAGACCAACTGTCCAATCCCGTGTCAGGGTCTTGACTAAGTGCCCAATGTTCATTCACATGTAACAATGTTGGCTAGGTCTTGACTGACTGTCCAGTGACGTGTCAGAATGCTAACTAACTGTCCAATGGGGTTGCAGGGTCTTGTTCCTGCGGGGATCCGTCTGATTCCTCACACGGTGCTCACCTTCATCTTCCTAGAGCAGCTCAAGAACAACTTCGGCATCGTCATCATCTCCTGAGCACGCTCCATGACCTACGACCTTTACCCTCTAACCCCCTGTCCCCTGCAAACGTCAACCAATCCCCTGTCACTGCCACAGTGCCACCCCCCCCCCCCCCCCCCCCCCCATGGCCCTGAGCTGTCCAATCACACAGAGAGGTGGATGTAGGGATGGAATGTCTGCTATGCTATCCTACCCGGCCCTCTTTAACCTGCTCTGGAAATCAACCAATCCCCTGTCACTGCCACGGTGCCACACCCCCCCCATGGCCCTGAGCTGTCCAATCACACAGAGAGGTGGTTGTAGGGATGGAATGTCTGCTATGCTATCCTACCCGGCCCTCTTTCACCTGCTCTGGAAATCAACCAATCACCCGGGGAAAAGACTAAGAAGGAACTGCCTACACCTGCACCTGCACCATCACCTTGTCCACAGGAAGAGTTGTCATAGCAACACCAGTCAAACCCTGCTGTGACATCATCTTCATGTCTGTCATCATCAATCGTGCCATTCTCAATGGGGGCTGCGCCTCAAATCATACACTATTCCCTATGTAGTGCATTACTTATGACCCTTAATCTGTAGTGCACTTAACATGTAGCTCTGGTCAGAAGTAGTGCACTACGTAGGGAACATAGTGCTACCTGAGTTCACTCCCTAAATGGTGTTGATGTGTTTATACTGTAGCCTTCCACCACCATCATCATGTATCACCCAACCCTGTTCCATACCACACCACACCAGTCCTCATGTATTACTAGCAGTGTACTAGTTGTAGTAGCATGTATTACTAGCTGTAGTAGTATGTATTACTAGCGGTATACTAGTTATAGTAGTATGTATTACTAGCGGTGTACTAGTTATAGTAGTATGTATTACTAGCGGTGTACTAGTTATAGTAGTATGTATTACTAGCGGTATACTAGTTATAGTAGTATGTATTACTAGCGGTATACTAGTTATAGTAGTATGTATTACTAGCGGTATACTAGTTATAGTAGTATGTATTACTAGCGGTATACTAGTTATAGTAGTATGTATTACTAGCGGTGTACTAGTTATAGTAGTATGTATTACTAGCTGTAGTATTATGTATTACTAGCGGTATACTAGTTATAGTAGTATGTATTACTAGCGGTGTACTAGTAATAGTAGTATGTATTACTAGCGGTATACTAGTTATAGTAGTATGTATTACTAGCGGTATACTAGTTATAGTAGTATGTATTACTAGCGGTGTACTAGTTATAGTAGTATGTATTACTAGCGGTATACTAGTTATAGTAGTATGTATTACTAGCGGTGTACTAGCTGTAGTAGTATGTATTACTAGCGGTGTACTAGTTATAGTAGTATGTATTACTAGCTGTAGTATTATGTATTACTAGCGGTATACTAGTTATAGTAGTATGTATTACTAGCTGTAGTATTATGTATTACAAGCGGTGTACTAGTTATAGTAGTATGTATTACTAGCGGTGTACTAGCTGTAGTAGTATGTATTACTAGCGGTGTACCAGCTGTAGTAGTATGTATTACTAACAGTGTACCAGCTGTAGTAGTATGTATTACAAGCAGTGTACTAGTTATAGTAGTATGTATTACTAGCGGTGTATAGTAGTATGTATTACTAACAGTGTACCAGCTGTAGTAGTATGTATTACTAACAGTGTACCAGCTGTAGTAGTATGTATTACAAGCAGTGTACTAGTTATAGTAGTATGTATTACTAGCGGTGTATAGTAGTATGTATTACTAGCAGTGTACCAGCTGTAGCAGTATGTATTACTAGCAGTTAACTAGTTGTAGTAGTATGTATTACTAGCTGTAGTAGTATGTATTACTAGTTGTAGTAGTATGTATTACTAGCGGCAGTAGTATGTATTACTAGCGGCAGTAGTATGTATTACTAGCGGTAGTAGTATGTATTACTAGTAGTATGTAGTAGCTGTAGTAGTATGTATTACTAGCAGTGTAGTAGCATGTATTACTAGTAGTATGTAGTAGCTGTAGTAGTATGTATTACTATAATGTATTACAGGTATGACTGTAAATCACTACCACATTGTGGTTCTAACTGAAACCATCTCAGAGACTGTCACATCGGGGGGTGACGGTGACAACGGGCCCTCTTCCTGTTCATAACACTGTAACAGCGGCAGGGAGCCTCGCGGTTAAGAGCGTCGGGCCATTAACCCGAAAGGTTGCCGTGTCGAATCCCCGAGCTGACTAGGTAACACATCTGTTGTTGTGCCCTCGAGAAGGGAAGACACTTCACCCTAATGGCTCTGGATAAGAGAGCGTAAATGACTCAAATGGTCATGTACTGTGACAGGTCAGTGCTATTCCTGTTCATAGGTGATGCTTATTACTGTGACAGGTCAGTGCTATTCCTGTTCATAGGTGATGCTTATTACTGTGACAGGTCAGTGCTATTCCTGTTCATAGGTGATGCTTATTACTGTGATAGGTCAGTGCTATTCCTGTTCATAGGTGATGCTTATTACTGTGACAGGTCAGTGCTATTCCTGTTCATAGGTGATGCTTATTACTGTGATAGGTCAGTGCTATTCCTGTTCATAGGTGATGCTTATTACTGTGACAGGTCAGTGCTATTCCTGTTCATAGGTGATGCTTATTACTGTGACAGGTCAGTGCTATTCCTGTTCATAGGTGATGCTTATTACTGTGACAGGTCAGTGCTATTCCTGTTCATAGGTGATGCTTATTACTATAACGGGAGATCAGTGCTATAACTAGAATCTTATGAATCTCACGTCATCATCTCAGAGACATTTGTGAGTGGCATTGGGTGACATAGGGTCCTATTCCTGCCTATAAGGGATGCTGCATAACAGGTTATAATGCCATAACAACATGGCTATAAAGCCATCACATGCTTACAGACAAAGGTACTAAAGTTGCCCCTAGGCACTGATTCTGGGTCAGACATTAGTTGCATCCCCCTACCAGTTAAAGTTATTGTTGGGGCTAGGTGATCTGATCCTAGATCTGTGGTTAGGGACAACAGTAGAAATTCCCACCAAGGGCAATGTGACGAGGAGATATAACTGGACAGAGATGAGAGACGTATAGTGAGTAGGTTGTACCCTGCCTTTGACCAGGACCCATAGGGCCCTATAGGAGATTAATCAGAGATACTGTGAGTTAGAGAGAGATACTGTTTACTGGGACCTGGATGAAACTGCTGTCTTTAAGGCACTTTATCAAACACACACACACACACACACACAGGTGCACTCACACACACACACACAGGTGCACTCACACACACACACACACAGGTGCACTCAAACATACAGACACACACACAGGTATACTCAGACACACACACACACAGGTGCACTCACACACACACACACAGGTGCACTCACACACACAGACACACACACAGGTATACTCAGACACACACACAGGTATACTCAGACACACACACACACACACACACACACACAGGTGCACTCAAACACACAGACACACACACAGGTATACTCAGACACACACACAGGTATACTCAGACACACACACACACAGGTGCACACACACACACACACACACACACACAGGTGCACTCAAACACACAGACACACACACAGGTATACTCAGACACACACACACACAGGTGCACTCACACACACACACACACACACACACACAGGTGCACTCAAACACACAGACACACACACAGGTATACTCAGACACACACACACACAGGTGCACTCACACACACAGACACACACACAGGTATACTCAGACACACACACACACACAGGTGCACTCAAACACACAGACACACACACAGGTATACTCAGACACACACACAGGTATACTCAGACACACACACACACAGGTGCACTCACACACACACACACACACACACACACACAGGTGCACTCAAACACACAGACACACACACAGGCACACACACACACCCAGGCACACACAGACACACACACACACACAGGTGCACTCACACACACATAAGCACACTCATCTAAGACAAACAGACAACCCCTACAGGTAACTTTAGGCAGTTATCTGTATGTAAATAGGGCCGTTTGGGACACACACCCCCACAGTGAGTTCCAGTGAGTCAGGATGCCTTTCCCTCTGTGGCCTCCAGGGGGCAGCATGGTACTGTGTGTGTTTGGGAGACTGGTCATTATGAATGAGTAACATGATTATTAACAGACACTATGTCTCTGTGTGACTGAGAGAGGATTCATTCATAAATCCTACTGTGAGGTTGTGTGCGTGCTTGTGAGTGTGTGTTTCAATTAATTGTTTGACTGTATTTGATAGGCCATTATTAAAGAGTGGTATTGGGAACCACCCCTTGTACACACACACACACACACACAATCTCTAGGAATGGAAATGAGATTGTAGGACCCAGCTCTGTGCGGCTGTACATGTATGGGTCTGTATTTTGTAGATTGTTTTTTGAATTAAAATACTAATAATTAATAACTGTCATTTTCTCTGTGTGTTTGGAGGGGGGGGGGGTGAACGTAATGGATCTCCTTGCTGACTTGTGTCCAAGGTCTGTCTGTTTATTGATACTCTGTCTCCCCCTATTGGTCGTGGTGAGCAGTGCTCTTCAGTTCTGAAGCTCAGTCTTCACTCATCGCCTGGTGAGGAGCTATGAAATATGGTTCTCTTTAAGGTATCAGAAAGCCTGGTGAGGAGCTATGAAATATGGTTCTCTTTAAGGTATCAGAAAGCCGTTGAACCAGAAACACACTGGAGAAACTGATGGCCGAGGTAGGTTACTTAGCAACTCTGACTAAAATGTCGTCCGTCCTCTCTTTCACAACTGGAGACAACCGGAGACAATCGTCCTCTCTTTCACAACCGGAAACAACCGTCCTCTCTTTCACAACCGGAGACAACCGTCCTCTCTTTCACAACCGGAGACAACCGTCCTCTCTTTCACAACCGGAGACAACCGTCCTCTCTTTCACAACCGGAGACAACCGTCCTCTCTTTCACAACCGGAGACAACCGTCCTCTCTTTCACAACCGGAGACAACCGTCCTCTCTTTCACAACCGGAGACAACCGTCCTCTCTTTCACAACCGGAGACAACCGTCCTCTCTTTCACAACCGGAGACAACCGTCCTCTCTTTCACAACCGGAGACAACCGTCCTCTCTTTCACAACCGGAGACAACCGTCCTCTCTTTCACAACCGGAGACAACCGTCCTCTCTTTCACAACCGGAGACAACCGTCCTCTCTTTCACAACCGGAGACAACCGGAGACAACCGTCCTCTCTATCACAACCGGAGACAACCGTCCTCTCTATCACAACCGGAGACAACCGTCCTCTCTTTCACAACCGGAGACAACCGGAGACAACCGTCCTCTCTATCACAACCGGAGACAACCGTCCTCTCTTTCACAACCGGAGACAACCGTCCTCTCTTTCACAACCGGAGACAACCGGAGACAACCGTCCTCTCTTTCACAACCGGAGACAACCGTCCTCTCTTTCACAACCGGAGACAACCGGAGACAACCGTCCTCTCTTTCACAACCGGAGACAACCGTCCTCTCTTTCACAACCGGAGACAACCGTCCTCTCTTTCACAACCGGAGACAACCGTCCTCTCTTTCACAACCGGAGACAACCGTCCTCTCTTTCACAACCGGAGACAACCGTCCTCTCTTTCACAACCGGAGACAACCGTCCTCTCTTTCACAACCGGAGACAACCGTCCTCTCTTTCACAACCGGAGACAACAGTCCTCTCTTTCACAACCGGAGACAACCATCCTTTTTCACAACCGGAGACAACCGTCCTTTTTCACAACCGGAGACAACCGTCCTTTTTCACAACCGGAGACAACCGTCCTCTTTCACAACCGGAGACAACCGGAGACAACCGTCCTCTCTGTCACAACCGGAGACAACCGTCCTCTCTGTCACAACCGGAGACAACCGTCCTCTCTGTCACAACCGGAGACAACCGTCCTCTCTTTCACAACCGGAGACAACCGTCCTCGCTGTCACAACCGGAGACAACAGTCCTCTCACAACCGGAGACAACCGTCCTCTCTTTCACAACCGGAGACAACCGTCCTCTCTTTCACAACCGGAGACAACCGTCCTCTCTTTCACAACCGGAGACAACCGTCCTCTCTTTCACAACCGGAGACAACCGTCCTCTTTCACAACCGGAGACAACCGTCCTCTCTTTCACAACCGGAGACAACCGTCCTCTCTTTCACAACCGGAGACAACCGTCCTCTCTTTCACAACCGGAGACAACCGTCCTCTCTTTCACAACCGGAGACAACCGTCCTCTCTTTCACAACCGGAGACAACCGTCCTCTCTTTCACAACCGGAGACAACCGTCCTCTCTATCACAACCGGAGACAACCGTCCTCTCTTTCACAACCGGAGACAACCGGAGACAACCGTCCTCTCTTTCACAACCGGAGACAACCGGAGACAACCGTCCTCTCTTTCACAACCGGAGACAACCGTCCTCTCTTTCACAACCGGAGACAACCGTCCTCTCTATCACAACCGGAGACAACCGTCCTCTCTTTCACAACCGGAGACAACCGGAGACAACCGTCCTCTCTTTCACAACCGGAGACAAACCGGAGACAACCGTCCTCTCTTTCACAACCGGAGACAACCGTCCTCTCTTTCACAACCGGAGACAACCGGAGACAACCGTCCTCTCTATCACAACCGGAGACAACCGTCCTCTCTTTCACAACCGGAGACAACCGTCCTCTCTTTCACAACCGGAGACAACCGTCCTCTCTTTCACAACCGGAGACAACCGTCCTCTCTTTCACAACCGGAGACAACCGGAGACAACCGTCCTCTCTTTCACAACCGGAGACAACCGTCCTCTCTTTCACAACCGGAGACAACCGTCCTCTCTTTCACAACCGGAGACAACCGTCCTCTCTTTCACAACTGGAGACAACCGTCCTCTCTTTCATAACCGGAGACAACCGTCCTCTCTTTCACAACCGGAGACAACCGTCCTCTCTTTCACAACCGGAGACAACCGTCCTCTCTTTCACAACCGGAGACAACCGTCCTCTCTTTCACAACCGGAGACAACCGTCCTTTTTCACAACCGGAGACAACCGTCCTCTTTCACAACCGGAGACAACCGGAGACAACCGTCCTCTCTGTCACAACCGGAGACAACCGTCCTCTCTGTCACAACCGGAGACAACCGTCCTCTCTGTCACAACCGGAGACAACCGTCCTCTCTGTCACAACCGGAGACAACCGTCCTCTCTTTCACAACCGGAGACAACCGTCCTCTCTTTCACAACCGGAGACAACCGTCCTCTCGTTCACAACCGGAGACAACCGTCCTCTCGTTCACAACCGGAGACAACCGTCCTCTCGTTCACAACCGGAGACAACCGGCTGTTTGACGTCGGCAGTTTGCTTTTTGTGACGACAGGACCACACTAAACTTTCAAGCCCTCTGTTTCGCTGGCTTTTAGCTAATTAAACACATTTTAAAACGGTTTGTATCATTCAGAAAAAACTCTTTATTTAAATGTATTGCTTTTTTTCACCACATAAACAACTGCCATCTTGCCTGAAAATATAAACATTAGTCTCCCCTCTTTTTTTGAATTCTTCCTGTTTTGATTGGTCTGCCAACACCACATTGATATTGAGGAGCTGCTCCAATGTTTAAAGATAAGGTATTCCACACTATGCAACATATATTAAATGAATGTTATTGTCAGATAGAATACTGAGGATCCCTGAAGGAAAGAGCTTGTAAGTGTAGGACGGATTTTGATATGGTTAGTATTGGTTCAGGCTCTGGTTACCTATTAGGAGTTTAAAAAAAAAAAGTATTAAATCTAACAGGAATATAGGACATCTGTGGTGATTTAGGATTATTGTAAGGATTAAGATTGATTAAGGAAATGTAAGGACTTTAGAGATTGCCACTTATAGACAATGATTTTAGATAGTCAAACAGTGAGACGCTTAGTGGCATTTTGAGAGATAGGAGAGAAAGGAATTACTGTTTAAATGGGTAAATATATATATTTCAGAACATATATAAATAGCACAGATACTTCTTAAACTAGATAAGACACTGGACAGAGAATTGATACAGGATTGATATGAATGGATGCCCAAGGGAGAATTGGACATACATGATAATGTTAGAAAATAAGGTTCATTTACTAATCCTACCTAAGTCATTATTTAGGGTATATAAGGTTGTTACCTGGGCAGAACCAGGTATCAAAAGGGGGGTGGGTCCTTCAGGGTCACATATACTCTACGCTGTCAGAGTCAACAATAAAGAGACACCTAACGTCCTTCAGGGTCACATACACTCTACGCTGTCAGAGTCAACATTAAAGAGACACCTAACATCCTTCATCTCTCCGTTCTTCCATTCATCCACCTCACGTCGCCCTTTCAATGAAACACCTACACTGTGCACGTACGTGTCAGATTTTCCTGGAGTCCAATCAAATCAAATGTTATTGGTCACATACACGCATTTAGCAGATGGTATTGGTCACATACACGCATTTAGCAGATGGTATTGGTCACATACACGCATTTAGCAGATGGTATTGGTCACATACACGCATTTAGCAGATGGTATTGGTCACATACACGCATTTAGCAGATGGTATTGGTCACATACACGCATTTAGCAGATGTTATTGGTCACATACACGCATTTAGCAGATGGTATTGGTCACATACACGCATTTAGCAGATGGTATTGGTCACATACACGCATTTAGCAGATGGTATTGGTCACATACACGCATTTAGCAGATGGTATTGGTCACATACACGCATTTAGCAGATGTTATTGCGGGTGTAGAGAAATGCTTGTGTTTCTAGCTCCAACAATGCAGTAATATCTAACAGTTCACAACAATACACAGAAATATACAACTAAATTCACATCACTGTTACATTTCTGGACAACATCAGAGCAGTAAACATTACAGTACAGACAAACAGACAGACAGATATTCCATTATAAGTTTACTCGGTCGGAGTCCTTGAGAAGTTGAGTGTGTACGTGCCTTCCTGTGTCTGTGTGTGTGCTTGTGTGTCTGTGTGTGTGTGCCTGTGTACGTGTCTGTGTGTGTGTGCATGCCTGTGTGTGTCTGTGTGTGTCTGTGTGTCTGTCTGTCTGTGTGTGCCTGTACGTGTGTCTGTGTGTGTGTCTGTGTGTGCCTTTGCATGTGTCTGTGTGTGCCTTTGCATGTGTCTGTGCGTGTGTGTGTGTGTGTCTGTGCGCACCTGTGTGTGTGTGTGTGTGTGTGTGTGTGTGTGTGTGTGTCAAACATAAAACGTCTTGATAAAAACCCTCTTAGGAAAATGCTTTTGTAATGACATTCTGTGACTTCAAATCGCCTCTCCTTTCCCTGTCATAAATATTCCATCAGTCCAGACGGCCACTGATAGACCATCAGTCCAGACGGCCACTGATAGACCATCAGTCCAGACGGCCACTGATAGACCATCAGTCCAGACGGCCACTGATAGACCATCAGTCCAGACGGCCACTGATAGACCATCAGTCCAGACGGCCACTGATAGACCATCAGTCCAGACGGCCACTGATAGACCATCAGTCC